>NW_026536294.1:0-150918 GCF_028551555.1 Melozone crissalis | reverse complement strand
AAGCAGCTTCTTCGTCTCCGGGAGCCGGAGAGAGCGGCAACTTGGCAAAGGCGATGAAACAAGCTGTACAACACTGCGATTGTGTGCGCAGCTTGCCAACTGAGAGAAAACAGTACCTGACCACTCTCCTGCCTTTTCTATTCACATGAACATTCGATTGCAAGCTGTTTTGGACAACTTTCTTTCTCTTCTTGCAAAACACTCGGCAGACCTCCGTGCAGCCTCTAGAAGACGATGGGAGATGTTTTTTGTGCTGGCACAGTTTCTCCTTGCCAGACAGAGTGGAAAAGCTTTTTGCTAAGATGTAGACGAGAAGAGAGGCTAAAGACGAAGGTACTGTGCTCTGCAGAGCTAAGCACCGCTCCCGGGCGTCTTTCGGCAGAAGGCGCACACCGCAGAGCACTGTGAGCGGCAGAATCGTCTTTGCGCGAAGAAGCAGCTTCTTCGTCTCCGGGAGCCGGAGAGAGCGGCAACTTGGCAAAGGTGATGAAACAAGCTGTACAACACTGCGATTGTGTGCGCAGCTTGGCAACTGAGAAAAAACAGTACCTGACCACTCTCCTGCCTTTTCTATTCACATGAACATTCGATTGCAAGCTATTTTGGACAACTTTCTTTCTCTTCTTGCAAAACACTCGGCAGACCTCCGTGCAGCCTCTAGAACACGATGGGAGATGTTTTTTGTGCTGGCAAAGTTTCTCCTTGCCAGACAGAGTGGAAAAGCTTTTTGCTAAGATGTAGACGAGAAGAGAGGCTAAAGACGAAGGTACGGTGCTCTGCAGAGCTAAGCACCGCTCCCGGATCTCTTTCGGCAGAAGGCGCACACCGCAGAGCACTGTGAGCGGCAGAATCGTCTTTGCGCGAAGAAGCAGCTTCTTCGTCTCCCGGAGCCGCAGAGAGCGGCAACTTCGCAAAGGTGATGAAACAAGCTGTACAACACTGCGATTGTGTGCGCAGCTTGGCAACTGAGAGAAAACAGTACCTGACCACTCTCCTGCCTTTTCTATTCACATGAACATTCGATTGGAAGCTGTTTTGGACAACTTTCTTTCTCTTCTTGCAAAACACTCGGCAGACCTCCGTGCAGCCTCTAGAACACGATGGGAGATGTTTCTCGTGCTGGCAAAGTTTCTCCTTGCCAGACAGAGTGGAAAAGCTTTTTGCTAAGATGTAGACGAGAAGAGAGGCTAAAGACGAAGGTACGGTGCTCTGCAGAGCTAAGCACAGCTCCCGGACCTCTTTCGGCAGAAGACACACACTGCAGAGCACTGTGAGCGGCAGAATCGTCTTTGCGCGAAGAAGCAGCTTCTTCGTCTCCGGGAGCCGGAGAGAGCGGCAACTTCGCAAAGGTGATGAAACAAGCTGTACAACACTGCGATTGTTTGCGCAGCTTGCCAACTGAGAGAAAACAGTACCTGACCACTCTCCTGCCTTTTCTATTCACATGAACATTCGATTGCAAGCTGTTTTGGACAACTTTCTTTCTCTTCTTGCAAAACACTCGGCAGACCTCCGTGCAGCCTCTAGAACACGATGGGAGATGTTTTTTGTGCTGGCAGAGTTTCTCCTTGCCAGACAGAGTGGAAAAGCTTTTTGCTAAGATGTAGACGAGAAGAGAGGCTAAAGACAAAGGTACGGTGCTCTGCAGAGCTAAGCACCGCTCCCGGATCTCTTTCGGCAGAAGGCGCACACCGCAGAGCACTGTGAGCGGCAGAATCGTCTTTGCGCGAAGAAGCAGCTTCTTCGTCTCCGGGAGCCGGAGAGAGCGGCAACTTGGCAAAGGTGATGAAACAAGCTGTACAACACTGCGATTGTGTGCGCAGCTTGCCAACTGAGAAAAAACAGTACCTGACCACTCTCCTGCCTTTTCTATTCACATGAACATTCGATTGCAAGCTGTTTTGGACAACTTTCTTTCTCTTCTTGCAAAACACTCGGCAGACCTCCGTGCAGCCTCTAGAACACGATGGGAGATGTTTTTTGTGCTGGCACAGTTTCTCCTTGCCAGACAGAGTGGAAAAGCTTTTTGCTAAGATGTAGACGAGAAGAGAGGCTAAAGACGAAGGTACGGTGCTCTGCAGAGCTAAGCACCGCTCCCGGATCTCTTTCGGCAGAAGGCGCACACCGCAGAGCACTGTGAGCGGCAGAATCGTCTTTGCGCGAAGAAGCAGCTTCTTCGTCTCCGGGAGCCGGAGAGAGCGGCAACTTGGCAAAGGCGATGAAACAAGCTGTACAACACTGCGATTGTGTGCGCAACTTGCCAACTGAGAGAAAACAGTACCTGACCACTCTCCTGCCTTTTCTATTCTCATGAACATTCGATTGCAAGCTGTTTTGGACAACTTTCTTTCTCTTCTTGCAAAACACTCTGCAGACCTCCGTGCAGCCTCTAGAACACGATGGGAGATGTTTTCTGTGCTGGCACAGTTTCTCCTTGCCAGACAGAGTGGAAAAGCTTTTTGCTAAGATGTAGACGAGAAGAGAGGCTAAAGACGAAGGTACGGTGCTCTGCAGAGCTAAGCACCGCTCCCGGGCGTCTTTCGGCAGAAGGCGCACACCGCAGAGCACTGTGAGCGGCAGAATCGTCTTTGCGCGAAGAAGCAGCTTCTTCGTCTCCGGGAGCCGAGGAGAGCGGCAACTTCGCAAAGGTGATGAAACAAGCTGTACAACACTGCGATTGTGTGCGCAGCTTGTCCACTGAGAGAAAACAGTACCTGACCACTCTCCTGCCTTTTCTATTCACATGAACATTCGATTGGAAGCTGTTTTGGACAACTTTCTTTCTCTTCTTGAAAAACACTCGGCAGACCTCCGTGCAGCCTCTAGAACACGATGGGAGATGTTTCTCGTGCTGGCAAAGTTTCTCCTTGCCAGACAGAGTGGAAAAGCTTTTTGCTAAGATGTAGACGAGAAGAGAGGCTAAAGACGAAGGTACGGTGCTCTGCAGAGCTAAACACCGCTCCCGGATCTCTTTCGACAGAAGGCGCACACCGCAGAGCACTGTGAGCGGCAGAATCGTCTTTGCGCGAAGAAGCAGCTTCTTCGTCTCCGGGAGCCGGAGAGAGCGGCAACTTCGCAAAGGTGATGAAACAAGCTGTACAACACTGCGATTGTGTGCGCAGCTTGCCAACTGAGAGAAAACAGTACCTGACCACTCTCCTGCCTTTTCTATTCACATGAACATTCGATTGCAATCTGTTTTGGACAACTTTCTTTCTCTTCTTGCAAAACACTCGGCAGACCTCCGTGCAGCCTCTAGAACACGATGGGAGATGTTTTTTGTGCTGGCACAGTTTCTCCTTGCCAGACAGAGTGGAAAAGCTTTTTGCTAAGATGTAGACGAGAAGAGAGGCTAAAGACGAAGGTACGGTGCTCTGCAGAGCTAAGCACGGCTCCCGGACCTCTTTCGGCAGAAGGCGCACACCGCAGAGCACTGTGAGCGGCAGAATCGTCTTTGCGCGAAGAAGCAGCTTCTTCGTCTCCGGGAGCCGGAGAGAGCGGCAGCTTCGCATAGGCGATGAAACAAGCTGTACAACACTGCGATTGTGTGCGCAGCTTGCCAACTGAGAGAAAACAGTACCTGACCACTCTCCTGCCTTTTCTATTCTCATGAACATTCGATTGCAAGCTGTTTTGGACAACTTTCTTTCTCTTCTTGCAAAACACTCGGCAGACCTCCGTGCAGCCTCTAGAACACGATGGGAGATGTTTTGTGTGCTGGCACAGTTTCTCCTTGCCAGACAGAGTGGAAAAGCTTTTTGCTAAGATGTAGACGAGAAGAGAGGCTAAAGACGAAGGTACGGTGCTCTGCAGAGCTAAGCACCGCTCCCGGATCTCTTTCGGCAGAAGGCGCACACCGCAGAGCACTGTGAGCGGCAGAATCGTCTTTGCGCGAAGAAGCAGCTTCTTCGTCTCCGGGAGCCGGAGAGAGCGGCAACTTCGCAAAGGTGATGAAACAAGCTGTACAACACTGCGATTGTGTGCGCAGCTTGCCAACTGAGAGAAAACAGTGCCTGACCACTCTCCTGCCTTTTCTATTCACATGAACATTCGATTGCAAGCTGTTTTGGACAACTTTCTTTCTCTTCTTGCAAAACACTCGGCAGACCTCCGTGCAGCCTCTAGAACACGATGGGAGATGTTTTTTGTGCTGGCACAGTTTCTCCTTGCCAGACAGAGTGGAAAAGCTTTTTGCTAAGATGTAGACGAGAAGAGAGGCTAAAGACGAAGGTACGGTGCTCTGCAGAGCTAAGCACCGCTCCCGGATCTCTTTCGGCAGAAGGCGCACACCGCAGAGCACTGTGAGCGGCAGAATCGTCCTTGCGCGAAGAAGCAGCTTCTTCGTCTCCGGGAGCCGGAGAGAGCGGCAACTTGGCAAAGGTGATGAAACAAGCTGTACAACACTGCGATTGTGTGCGCAGCTTGCCAACTGAGAGAAAACAGTACCTGACCACTCTCCTGCCTTTTCTATTCACATGAACATTCGATTGCAAGCTGTTTTGGACAACTTTCTTTCTCTTCTTGAAAAACACTCGGCAGACCTCCGTGCAGCCTCTAGAACACGATGGGAGATGTTTCTCGTGCTGGCAAAGTTTCTCCTTGCCAGACAGAGTGGAAAAGCTTTTTGCTAAGATGTAGACGAGAAGAGAGGCTAAAGACGAAGGTACGGTGCTCTGCAGAGCTAAACACCGCTCCCGGAGCTCTTTCGGCAGAAGGCGCACACCGCAGAGCACTGTGAGCGGCAGAATCGTCTTTGCGCGAAGAAGCAGCTTCTTCGTCTCCGGGAGCCGGAGAGAGCGGCAACTTCGCAAAGGTGATGAAACAAGCTGTACAACACTGCGATTGTGTGCGCAGCTTGCCAACTGAGAGAAAACAGTACCTGACCACTCTCCTGCCTTTTCTATTCACATGAACATTCGATTGCAATCTGTTTTGGACAACTTTCTTTCTCTTCTTGCAAAACACTCGGCAGACCTCCGTGCAGCCTCTAGAACACGATGGGAGATGTTTTTTGTGCTGGCACAGTTTCTCCTTGCCAGACAGAGTGGAAAAGCTTTTTGCTAAGATGTAGACGAGAAGAGAGGCTAAAGACGAAGGTACGGTGCTCTGCAGAGCTAAGCACCGCTTCCGGACCTCTTTCGGCAGAAGGCGCACACCGCAGAGCACTGTGAGCGGCAGAATCGTCTTTGCGCGAAGAAGCAGCTTCTTCGTCTCCGGGAGCCGGAGAGAGCGGCAGCTTCGCATAGGCGATGAAACAAGCTGTACAACACTGCGATTGTGTGCGCAGCTTGCCAACTGAGAGAAAACAGTACCTGACCACTCTCCTGCCTTTTCTATTCTCATGAACATTCGATTGCAAGCTGTTTTGGACAACTTTCTTTCTCTTCTTGCAAAACACTCGGCAGACCTCCGTGCAGCCTCTAGAACACGATGGGAGATGTTTTCTGTGCTGGCACAGTTTGTCATTGCCAAACAGAGTGGAAAAGCTTTTTGCTAAGATGTAGACGAGAAGAGAGGCTAAAGACGAAGGTACGGTGCTCTGCAGAGCTAAGCACCGCTCCCGGATCTCTTTCGGCAGAAGGCGCACACCGCAGAGCACTGTGAGCGGCAGAATCGTCTTTGCGCGAAGAAGCAGCTTCTTCGTCTCCGGGAGCCGGAGAGAGCGGCAACTTCGCAAAGGTGATGAAACAAGCTGTACAACACTGCGATTGTGTGCGCAGCTTGGCAACTGAGAGAAAACAGTGCCTGACCACTCTCCTGCCTTTTCTATTCACATGAACATTCGATTGCAAGCTGTTTTGGACAACTTTCTTTCTCTTCTTGCAAAACACTCGGCAGACCTCCGTGCAGCCTCTAGAACACGATGGGAGATGTTTTTTGTGCTGGCAAAGTTTCTCCTTGCCAGACAGAGTGGAAAAGCTTTTTGCTAAGATGTAGACGAGAAGAGAGGCTAAAGACGAAGGTACGGTGCTCTGCAGAGCTAAGCACCGCTCCCGGATCTCTTTCGGCAGAAGGCGCACACCGCAGAGCACTGTGAGCGGCAGAATCGTCCTTGCGCGAAGAAGCAGCTTCTTCGTCTCCGGGAGCCGGAGAGAGCGGCAACTTGGCAAAGGTGATGAAACAAGCTGTACAACACTGCGATTGTGTGCGCAGCTTGCCAACTGAGAGAAAACAGTACCTGACCACTCTCCTGCCTTTTCTATTCACATGAACATTCGATTGGAAGCTGTTTTGGACAACTTTCTTTCTCTTCTTGCAAAACACTCGGCAGACCTCCGTGCAGCCTCTAGAAGACGATGGGAGATGTTTTTTGTGCTGGCACAGTTTCTCCTTGCCAGACAGAGTGGAAAAGCTTTTTGCTAAGATGTAGACGAGAAGAGAGGCTAAAGACGAAGGTACTGTGCTCTGCAGAGCTAAGCACCGCTCCCGGGCGTCTTTCGGCAGAAGGCGCACACCGCAGAGCACTGTGAGCGGCAGAATCGTCTTTGCGCGAAGAAGCAGCTTCTTCGTCTCCGGGAGCCGGAGAGAGCGGCAACTTGGCAAAGGCGATGAAACAAGCTGTACAACACTGCGATTGTGTGCGCAGCTTGGCAACTGAGAAAAAACAGTACCTGACCACTCTCCTGCCTTTTCTATTCACATGAACATTCGATTGCAAGCTATTTTGGACAACTTTCTTTCTCTTCTTGCAAAACACTCGGCAGACCTCCGTGCAGCCTCTAGAACACGATGGGAGATGTTTTTTGTGCTGGCAAAGTTTCTCCTTGCCAGACAGAGTGGAAAAGCTTTTTGCTAAGATGTAGACGAGAAGAGAGGCTAAAGACGAAGGTACGGTGCTCTGCAGAGCTAAGCACCGCTCCCGGATCTCTTTCGGCAGAAGGCGCACACCGCAGAGCACTGTGAGCGGCAGAATCGTCTTTGCGCGAAGAAGCAGCTTCTTCGTCTCCCGGAGCCGCAGAGAGCGGCAACTTCGCAAAGGTGATGAAACAAGCTGTACAACAGTGCGATTGTGTGCGCAGCTTGGCAACTGAGAGAAAACAGTACCTGACCACTCTCCTGCCTTTTCTATTCACATGAACATTCGATTGCAAGCTGTTTTGGACAACTTTCTTTCTCTTCTTGCAAAACACTCGGCAGACCTCCGTGCAGCCTCTAGAACACGATGGGAGATGTTTCTCGTGCTGGCAAAGTTTCTCCTTGCCAGACAGAGTGGAAAAGCTTTTTGCTAAGATGTAGACGAGAAGAGAGGCTAAAGACGAAGGTACGGTGCTCTGCAGAGCTAAGCACCGCTACCGGACCTCTTTCGGCAGAAGACACACACTGCAGAGCACTGTGAGCGGCAGAATCGTCTTTGCGCGAAGAAGCAGCTTCTTCGTCTCCCGGAGCCGCAGAGAGCGGCAACTTGGCAAAGGTGATGAAACAAGCTGTACAACACTGCGATTGTGTGCGCAGCTTGCCAACTGAGAGAAAACAGTACCTGACCACTCACCTGCCTTTTCTATTCACATGAACATTCGATTGCAAGCTGTTTTGGACAACTTTCTTTCTCTTCTTGCAAAACACTCGGCAGACCTCCGTGCAGCCTCTAGAACACGATGGGAGATGTTTTTTGTGCTGGCACAGTTTGTCCTTGCCAAACAGAGTGGAAAAGCTTTTTGCTAAGATGTAGACGAGAAGAGAGGCTAAAGACGAAGGTACGGTGCTCTGCAGAGCTAAGCACAGCTCCCGGACCTCTTTCGGCAGAAGACACACACTGCAGAGCACTGTGAGCGGCAGAATCGTCTTTGCGCGAAGAAGCAGCTTCTTCGTCTCCGGGAGCCGGAGAGAGCGGCAACTTCGCAAAGGTGATGAAACAAGCTGTACAACACTGCGATTGTGGGCGCAGCTTGGCAACTGAGAGAAAACAGTACCTGACCACTCTCCTGCCTTTTCTATTCACATGAACATTCGATTGCAAGCTGTTTTGGACAACTTTCTTTCTCTTCTTGCAAAACACTCGGCAGACCTCCGTGCAGCCTCTAGAACACGATGGGAGATGTTTTTTGTGCTGGCAGAGTTTCTCCTTGCCAGACAGAGTGGAAAAGCTTTTTGCTAAGATGTAGACGAGAAGAGAGGCTAAAGACAAAGGTACGGTGCTCTGCAGAGCTAAGCACCGCTCCCGGATCTCTTTCGGCAGAAGGCGCACACCGCAGAGCACTGTGAGCGGCAGAATCGTCTTTGCGCGAAGAAGCAGCTTCTTCGTCTCCGGGAGCCGGAGAGAGCGGCAACTTCGCAAAGGTGATGAAACAAGCTGTACAACACTGCGATTGTGTGCGCAGCTTGCCAACTGAGAGAAAACAGTACCTGACCACTCTCCTGCCTTTTCTATTCACATGAACATTCGATTGCAAGCTGTTTTGGACAACTTTCTTTCTCTTCTTGCAAAACACTCGGCAGACCTCCGTGCAGCCTCTAGAACACGATGGGAGATGTTTTTTGTGCTGGCACAGTTTCTCCTTGCCAGACAGAGTGGAAAAGCTTTTTGCTAAGATGTAGACGAGAAGAGAGGCTAAAGACGAAGGTACGGTGCTCTGCAGAGCTAAGCACCGCTCCCGGATCTCTTTCGGCAGAAGGCGCACACCGCAGAGCACTGTGAGCGGCAGAATCGTCTTTGCGCGAAGAAGCAGCTTCTTCGTCTCCGGGAGCCGGAGAGAGCGGCAACTTGGCAAAGGCGATGAAACAAGCTGTACAACACTGCGATTGTGTGCGCAACTTGCCAACTGAGAGAAAACAGTACCTGACCACTCTCCTGCCTTTTCTATTCTCATGAACATTCGATTGCAAGCTGTTTTGGACAACTTTCTTTCTCTTCTTGCAAAACACTCTGCAGACCTCCGTGCAGCCTCTAGAACACGATGGGAGATGTTTTTTGTGCTGGCACAGTTTCTCCTTGCCAGACAGAGTGGAAAAGCTTTTTGCTAAGATGTAGACGAGAAGAGAGGCTAAAGACGAAGGTACGGTGCTCTGCAGAGCTAAGCACCGCTCCCGGGCGTCTTTCGGCAGAAGGCGCACACCGCAGAGCACTGTGAGCGGCAGAATCGTCTTTGCGCGAAGAAGCAGCTTCTTCGTCTCCGGGAGCCGAGGAGAGCGGCAACTTCGCAAAGGTG
The DNA here is from genome assembly GCF_028551555.1 of Melozone crissalis. Taxonomy (NCBI): domain Eukaryota; kingdom Metazoa; phylum Chordata; class Aves; order Passeriformes; family Passerellidae; genus Melozone; species Melozone crissalis. The sequence continues at coordinate 141,772 of NW_026536294.1, read as the reverse complement.
ATGAAACAAGCTGTACAACATAGCGATTGTGTGCGCAGCTTGTCCACTGAGAGAAAACAGTACCTGACCACTCTCCTGCCTTTTCTATTCACATGAACATTCGATTGGAAGCTGTTTTGGACAACTTTCTTTCTCTTCTTGAAAAACACTCGGCAGACCTCCGTGCAGCCTCTAGAACACGATGGGAGATGTTTCTCGTGCTGGCAAAGTTTCTCCTTGCCAGACAGAGTGGAAAAGCTTTTTGCTAAGATGTAGACGAGAAGAGAGGCTAAAGACGAAGGTACGGTGCTCTGCAGAGCTAAACACCGCTCCCGGATCTCTTTCGGCAGAAGGCGCACACCGCAGAGCACTGTGAGCGGCAGAATCGTCTTTGCGCGAAGAAGCAGCTTCTTCGTCTCCGGGAGCCGGAGAGAGCGGCAACTTCGCAAAGGTGATGAAACAAGCTGTACAACACTGCGATTGTGTGCGCAGCTTGCCAACTGAGAGAAAACAGTACCTGACCACTCTCCTGCCTTTTCTATTCACATGAACATTCGATTGCAATCTGTTTTGGACAACTTTCTTTCTCTTCTTGCAAAACACTCGGCAGACCTCCGTGCAGCCTCTAGAACACGATGGGAGATGTTTTTTGTGCTGGCACAGTTTCTCCTTGCCAGACAGAGTGGAAAAGCTTTTTGCTAAGATGTAGACGAGAAGAGAGGCTAAAGACGAAGGTACGGTGCTCTGCAGAGCTAAGCACCGCTCCCGGACCTCTTTCGGCAGAAGGCGCACACCGCAGAGCACTGTGAGCGGCAGAATCGTCTTTGCGCGAAGAAGCAGCTTCTTCGTCTCCGGGAGCCGGAGAGAGCGGCAGCTTCGCATAGGCGATGAAACAAGCTGTACAACACTGCGATTGTGTGCGCAGCTTGCCAAGTGAGAGAAAACAGTACCTGACCACTCTCCTGCCTTTTCTATTCACATGAACATTCGATTGCAAGCTGTTTTGGACAACTTTCTTTCTCTTCTTGCAAAACACTCGGCAGACCTCCGTGCAGCCTCTAGAACACGATGGGAGATGTTTCTCGTGCTGGCAAAGTTTCTCCTTGCCAGACAGAGTGGAAAAGCTTTTTGCTAAGATGTAGACGAGAAGAGAGGCTAAAGACGAAGGTACGGTGCTCTGCAGAGCTAAGCACCGCTACCGGACCTCTTTCGGCAGAAGACACACACTGCAGAGCACTGTGAGCGGCAGAATCGTCTTTGCGCGAAGAAGCAGCTTCTTCGTCTCCCGGAGCCGCAGAGAGCGGCAACTTAGCAAAGGTGATGAAACAAGCTGTACAACACTGCGATTGTGTGCGCAGCTTGCCAACTGAGAGAAAACAGTACCTGACCACTCACCTGCCTTTTCTATTCACATGAACATTCGATTGCAAGCTGTTTTGGACAACTTTCTTTCTCTTCTTGCAAAACACTCGGCAGACCTCCGTGCAGCCTCTAGAAAACGATGGGAGATGTTTTTTGTGCTGGCACAGTTTGTCCTTGCCAAACAGAGTGGAAAAGCTTTTTGCTAAGATGTAGACGAGAAGAGAGGCTAAAGACGAAGGTACGGTGCTCTGCAGAGCTAAGCACAGCTCCCGGACCTCTTTCGGCAGAAGACACACACTGCAGAGCACTGTGAGCGGCAGAATCGTCTTTGCGCGAAGAAGCAGCTTCTTCGTCTCCGGGAGCCGGAGAGAGCGGCAACTTCGCAAAGGTGATGAAACAAGCTGTACAACACTGCGATTGTGTGCGCAGCTTGCCAACTGAGAGAAAACAGTACCTGACCACTCTCCTGCCTTTTCTATTCACATGAACATTCGATTGCAAGCTGTTTTGGACAACTTTCTTTCTCTTCTTGCAAAACACTCGGCAGACCTCCGTGCAGCCTCTAGAACACGATGGGAGATGTTTTTTGTGCTGGCAGAGTTTCTCCTTGCCAGACAGAGTGGAAAAGCTTTTTGCTAAGATGTAGACGAGAAGAGAGGCTAAAGACAAAGGTACGGTGCTCTGCAGAGCTAAGCACCGCTCCCGGATCTCTTTCGGCAGAAGGCGCACACCGCAGAGCACTGTGAGCGGCAGAATCGTCTTTGCGCGAAGAAGCAGCTTCTTCGTCTCCGGGAGCCGGAGAGAGCGGCAACTTCGCAAAGGTGATGAAACAAGCTGTACAACACTGCGATTGTGTGCGCAGCTTGCCAACTGAGAGAAAACAGTACCTGACCACTCTCCTGCCTTTTCTATTCACATGAACATTCGATTGCAAGCTGTTTTGGACAACTTTCTTTCTCTTCTTGCAAAACACTCGGCAGACCTCCGTGCAGCCTCTAGAACACGATGGGAGATGTTTTTTGTGCTGGCACAGTTTCTCCTTGCCAGACAGAGTGGAAAAGCTTTTTGCTAAGATGTAGACGAGAAGAGAGGCTAAAGACGAAGGTACGGTGCTCTGCAGAGCTAAGCACCGCTCCCGGATCTCTTTCGGCAGAAGGCGCACACCGCAGAGCACTGTGAGCGGCAGAATCGTCTTTGCGCGAAGAAGCAGCTTCTTCGTCTCCGGGAGCCGGAGAGAGCGGCAACTTGGCAAAGGCGATGAAACAAGCTGTACAACACTGCGATTGTGTGCGCAACTTGCCAACTGAGAGAAAACAGTACCTGACCACTCTCCTGCCTTTTCTATTCTCATGAACATTCGATTGCAAGCTGTTTTGGACAACTTTCTTTCTCTTCTTGCAAAACACTCTGCAGACCTCCGTGCAGCCTCTAGAACACGATGGGAGATGTTTTTTGTGCTGGCACAGTTTCTCCTTGCCAGACAGAGTGGAAAAGCTTTTTGCTAAGATGTAGACGAGAAGAGAGGCTAAAGACGAACGTACGGTGCTCTGCAGAGCTAAGCACAGCTCCCGGACCTCTTTCGGCAGAAGACACACACTGCAGAGCACTGTGAGCGGCAGAATCGTCTTTGCGCGAAGAAGCAGCTTCTTCGTCTCCGGGAGCCGGAGAGAGCGGCAACTTCGCAAAGGTGATGAAACAAGCTGTACAACACTGCGATTGTGTGCGCAGCTTGGCAACTGAGAGAAAACAGTACCTGACCACTCTCCTGCCTTTTCTATTCACATGAACATTCGATTGCAAGCTGTTTTGGACAACTTTCTTTCTCTTCTTGCAAAACACTCGGCAGACCTCCGTGCAGCCTCTAGAACACGATGGGAGATGTTTTTTGTGCTGGCAGAGTTTCTCCTTGCCAGACAGAGTGGAAAAGCTTTTTGCTAAGATGTAGACGAGAAGAGAGGCTAAAGACAAAGGTACGGTGCTCTGCAGAGCTAAGCACCGCTCCCGGATCTCTTTCGGCAGAAGGCGCACACCGCAGAGCACTGTGAGCGGCAGAATCGTCTTTGCGCGAAGAAGCAGCTTCTTCGTCTCCGGGAGCCGGAGAGAGCGGCAACTTCGCAAAGGTGATGAAACAAGCTGTACAACACTGCGATTGTGTGCGCAGCTTGCCAACTGAGAGAAAACAGTACCTGACCACTCTCCTGCCTTTTCTATTCACATGAACATTCGATTGCAAGCTGTTTTGGACAACTTTCTTTCTCTTCTTGCAAAACACTCGGCAGACCTCCGTGCAGCCTCTAGAACACGATGGGAGATGTTTTTTGTGCTGGCACAGTTTCTCCTTGCCAGACAGAGTGGAAAAGCTTTTTGCTAAGATGTAGACGAGAAGAGAGGCTAAAGACGAAGGTACGGTGCTCTGCAGAGCTAAGCACCGCTCCCGGATCTCTTTCGGCAGAAGGCGCACACCGCAGAGCACTGTGAGCGGCAGAATCGTCTTTGCGCGAAGAAGCAGCTTCTTCGTCTCCGGGAGCCGGAGAGAGCGGCAACTTGGCAAAGGCGATGAAACAAGCTGTACAACACTGCGATTGTGTGCGCAACTTGCCAACTGAGAGAAAACAGTACCTGACCACTCTCCTGCCTTTTCTATTCTCATGAACATTCGATTGCAAGCTGTTTTGGACAACTTTCTTTCTCTTCTTGCAAAACACTCTGCAGACCTCCGTGCAGCCTCTAGAACACGATGGGAGATGTTTTTTGTGCTGGCACAGTTTCTCCTTGCCAGACAGAGTGGAAAAGCTTTTTGCTAAGATGTAGACGAGAAGAGAGGCTAAAGACGAAGGTACGGTGCTCTGCAGAGCTAAGCACCGCTCCCGGGCGTCTTTCGGCAGAAGGCGCACACCGCAGAGCACTGTGAGCGGCAGAATCGTCTTTGCGCGAAGAAGCAGCTTCTTCGTCTCCGGGAGCCGAGGAGAGCGGCAACTTCGCAAAGGTGATGAAACAAGCTGTACAACATAGCGATTGTGTGCGCAGCTTGTCCACTGAGAGAAAACAGTACCTGACCACTCTCCTGCCTTTTCTATTCACATGAACATTCGATTGCAAGCTGTTTTGGACAACTTTCTTTCTCTTCTTGAAAAACACTCGGCAGACCTCCGTGCAGCCTCTAGAACACGATGGGAGATGTTTCTCGTGCTGGCAAAGTTTCTCCTTGCCAGACAGAGTGGAAAAGCTTTTTGCTAAGATGTAGACGAGAAGAGAGGCTAAAGACGAAGGTACGGTGCTCTGCAGAGCTAAACACCGCTCCCGGATCTCTTTCGGCAGAAGGCGCACACCGCAGAGCACTGTGAGCGGCAGAATCGTCTTTGCGCGAAGAAGCAGCTTCTTCGTCTCCGGGAGCCGGAGAGAGCGGCAACTTCGCAAAGGTGATGAAACAAGCTGTACAACACTGCGATTGTGTGCGCAGCTTGCCAACTGAGAGAAAACAGTACCTGACCACTCTCCTGCCTTTTCTATTCACATGAACATTCGATTGCAATCTGTTTTGGACAACTTTCTTTCTCTTCTTGCAAAACACTCGGCAGACCTCCGTGCAGCCTCTAGAACACGATGGGAGATGTTTTTTGTGCTGGCACAGTTTCTCCTTGCCAGACAGAGTGGAAAAGCTTTTTGCTAAGATGTAGACGAGAAGAGAGGCTAAAGACGAAGGTACGGTGCTCTGCAGAGCTAAGCACCGCTCCCGGACCTCTTTCGGCAGAAGGCGCACACCGCAGAGCACTGTGAGCGGCAGAATCGTCTTTGCGCGAAGAAGCAGCTTCTTCGTCTCCGGGAGCCGGAGAGAGCGGCAGCTTCGCATAGGCGATGAAACAAGCTGTACAACACTGCGATTGTGTGCGCAGCTTGCCAACTGAGAGAAAACAGTACCTGACCACTCTCCTGCCTTTTCTATTCACATGAACATTCGATTGCAAGCTGTTTTGGACAACTTTCTTTCTCTTCTTGCAAAACACTCGGCAGACCTCCGTGCAGCCTCTAGAACACGATGGGAGATGTTTCTCGTGCTGGCAAAGTTTCTCCTTGCCAGACAGAGTGGAAAAGCTTTTTGCTAAGATGTAGACGAGAAGAGAGGCTAAAGACGAAGGTACGGTGCTCTGCAGAGCTAAGCACCGCTACCGGACCTCTTTCGGCAGAAGACACACACTGCAGAGCACTGTGAGCGGCAGAATCGTCTTTGCGCGAAGAAGCAGCTTCTTCGTCTCCCGGAGCCGCAGAGAGCGGCAACTTGGCAAAGGTGATGAAACAAGCTGTACAACACTGCGATTGTGTGCGCAGCTTGCCAACTGAGAGAAAACAGTACCTGACCACTCACCTGCCTTTTCTATTCACATGAACATTCGATTGCAAGCTGTTTTGGACAACTTTCTTTCTCTTCTTGCAAAACACTCGGCAGACCTCCGTGCAGCCTCTAGAAAACGATGGGAGATGTTTTTTGTGCTGGCACAGTTTGTCCTTGCCAAACAGAGTGGAAAAGCTTTTTGCTAAGATGTAGACGAGAAGAGAGGCTAAAGACGAAGGTACGGTGCTCTGCAGAGCTAAGCACAGCTCCCGGACCTCTTTCGGCAGAAGACACACACTGCAGAGCACTGTGAGCGGCAGAATCGTCTTTGCGCGAAGAAGCAGCTTCTTCGTCTCCGGGAGCCGGAGAGAGCGGCAACTTCGCAAAGGTGATGAAACAAGCTGTACAACACTGCGATTGTGTGCGCAGCTTGCCAACTGAGAGAAAACAGTACCTGACCACTCTCCTGCCTTTTCTATTCACATGAACATTCGATTGCAAGCTGTTTTGGACAACTTTCTTTTCTCTTCTTGCAAAACACTCGGCAGACCTCCGTGCAGCCTCTAGAACACGATGGGAGATGTTTTTTGTGCTGGCAGAGTTTCTCCTTGCCAGACAGAGTGGAAAAGCTTTTTGCTAAGATGTAGACGAGAAGAGAGGCTAAAGACAAAGGTACGGTGCTCTGCAGAGCTAAGCACCGCTCCCGGATCTCTTTCGCAGAAGGCGCACACCCGCAGAGCACTGTGAGCGGCAGAATCGTCTTTGCGCGAAGAAGCAGCTTCTTCGTCTCCGGGAGCCGGAGAGAGCGGCAACTTCGCAAAGGTGATGAAACAAGCTGTACAACACTGCGATTGTGTGCGCAGCTTGCCAACTGAGAGAAAACAGTACCTGACCACTCTCCTGCCTTTTCTATTCACATGAACATTCGATTGCAAGCTGTTTTGGACAACTTTCTTTCTCTTCTTGCAAAACACTCGGCAGACCTCCGTGCAGCCTCTAGAACACGATGGGAGATGTTTTTTGTGCTGGCACAGTTCTCCTTGCCAGACAGAGTGGAAAAGCTTTTTGCTAAGATGTAGACGAGAAGAGAGGCTAAAGACGAAGGTACGGTGCTCTGCAGAGCTAAGCACCGCTCCCGGATCTCTTTCGGCAGAAGGCGCACACCGCAGAGCACTGTGAGCGGCAGAATCGTCTTTGCGCGAAGAAGCAGCTTCTTCGTCTCCGGGAGCCGGAGAGAGCGGCAACTTGGCAAAGGCGATGAAAACAAGCTGTACAACACTGCGATTGTGTGCGCAACTTGCCAACTGAGAGAAAACAGTACCTGACCACTCTCCTGCCTTTTCTATTCTCATGAACATTCGATTGCAAGCTGTTTTGGACAACTTTCTTTCTCTTCTTGCAAAACACTCTGCAGACCTCCGTGCAGCCTCTAGAACACGATGGGAGATGTTTTTTGTGCTGGCACAGTTTCTCCTTGCCAGACAGAGTGGAAAAGCTTTTTGCTAAGATGTAGACGAGAAGAGAGGCTAAAGACGAACGTACGGTGCTCTGCAGAGCTAAGCACCGCTCCCGGGCGTCTTTCGGCAGAAGGCGCACACCGCAGAGCACTGTGAGCGGCAGAATCGTCTTTGCGCGAAGAAGCAGCTTCTTCGTCTCCGGGAGCCGAGGAGAGCGGCAACTTCGCAAAGGTGATGAAACAAGCTGTACAACATAGCGATTGTGTGCGCAGCTTGTCCACTGAGAGAAAACAGTACCTGACCACTCTCCTGCCTTTTCTATTCACATGAACATTCGATTGGAAGCTGTTTTGGACAACTTTCTTTCTCTTCTTGAAAAACACTCGGCAGACCTCCGTGCAGCCTCTAGAACACGATGGAGATGTTTCTCGTGCTGGCAAAGTTTCTCCTTGCCAGACAGAGTGGAAAAGCTTTTTGCTAAGATGTAGACGAGAAGAGGCTAAAGACGAAGGTACGGTGCTCTGCAGAGCTAAACACCGCTCCCGGATCTCTTTCGGCAGAAGGCGCACACCGCAGAGCACTGTGAGCGGCAGAATCGTCTTTGCGCGAAGAAGCAGCTTCTTCGTCTCCGGGAGCCGGAGAGAGCGGCAACTTCGCAAAGGTGATGAAACAAAGCTGTACAACACTGCGATTGTGTGCGCAGCTTGCCAACTGAGAGAAAACAGTACCTGACCACTCTCCTGCCTTTTCTATTCACATGAACATTCGATTGCAATCTGTTTTGGACAACTTTCTTTCTCTTCTTGCAAAACACTCGGCAGACCTCCGTGCAGCCTCTAGAACACGATGGGAGATGTTTTTTGTGCTGGCACAGTTTCTCCTTGCCAGACAGAGTGGAAAAGCTTTTTGCTAAGATGTAGACGAGAAGAGAGGCTAAAGACGAAGGTACGGTGCTCTGCAGAGCTAAGCACCGCTCCCGGACCTCTTTCGGCAGAAGGCGCACACCGCAGAGCACTGTGAGCGGCAGAATCGTCTTTGCGCGAAGAAGCAGCTTCTTCGTCTCCGGGAGCCGGAGAGAGCGGCAGCTTCGCATAGGCGATGAAACAAGCTGTACAACACTGCGATTGTGTGCGCAGCTTGCCAACTGAGAGAAAACAGTACCTGACCACTCTCCTGCCTTTTCTATTCTCATGAACATTCGATTGCAAGCTGTTTTGGACAACTTTCTTTCTCTTCTTGCAAAACACTCGGCAGACCTCCGTGCAGCCTCTAGAACACGATGGGAGATGTTTTCTGTGCTGGCACAGTTTCTCCTTGCCAGACAGAGTGGAAAAGCTTTTTGCTAAGATGTAGACGAGAAGAGAGGCTAAAGACGAAGGTACGGTGCTCTGCAGAGCTAAGCACCGCTCCCGGACCTCTTTCGGCAGAAGGCGCACACCGCAGAGCACTGTGAGCGGCAGAATCGTCTTTGCGCGAAGAAGCAGCTTCTTCGTCTCCGGGAGCCGGAGAGAGCGGCAGCTTCGCATAGGCGATGAAACAAGCTGTACAACACTGCGATTGTGTGCGCAGCTTGCCAAGTGAGAGAAAACAGTACCTGACCACTCTCCTGCCTTTTCTATTCACATGAACATTCGATTGCAAGCTGTTTTGGACAACTTTCTTTCTCTTCTTGCAAAACACTCGGCAGACCTCCGTGCAGCCTCTAGAACACGATGGGAGATGTTTCTCGTGCTGGCAAAGTTTCTCCTTGCCAGACAGAGTGGAAAAGCTTTTTGCTAAGATGTAGACGAGAAGAGAGGCTAAAGACGAAGGTACGGTGCTCTGCAGAGCTAAGCACCGCTACCGGACCTCTTTCGGCAGAAGGACACACACTGCAGAGCACTGTGAGCGGCAGAATCGTCTTTGCGCGAAGAAGCAGCTTCTTCGTCTCCCGGAGCCGCAGAGAGCGGCAACTTAGCAAAGGTGATGAAACAAGCTGTACAACACTGCGATTGTGTGCGCAGCTTGCCAACTGAGAGAAAACAGTACCTGACCACTCACCTGCCTTTTCTATTCACATGAACATTCGATTGCAAGCTGTTTTGGACAACTTTCTTTCTCTTCTTGCAAAACACTCGGCAGACCTCCGTGCAGCCTCTAGAAAACGATGGGAGATGTTTTTTGTGCTGGCACAGTTTGTCCTTGCCAAACAGAGTGGGAAAAGCTTTTTGCTAAGATGTAGACGAGAAGAGAGGCTAAAGACGAAGGTACGGTGCTCTGCAGAGCTAAGCACAGCTCCCGGACCTCTTTCGGCAGAAGACACACACTGCAGAGCACTGTGAGCGCAGAATCGTCTTTGCGCGAAGAAGCAGCTTCTTCGTCTCCGGGAGCCGGAGAGAGCGGCAACTTCGCAAAGGTGATGAAACAAGCTGTACAACACTGCGATTGTGTGCGCAGCTTGCCAACTGAGAGAAAACAGTACCTGACCACTCTCCTGCCTTTTCTATTCACATGAACATTCGATTGCAAGCTGTTTTGGACAACTTTCTTTCTCTTCTTGCAAAACACTCGGCAGACCTCCGTGCAGCCTCTAGAACACGATGGAGATGTTTTTTGTGCTGGCAGAGTTTCTCCTTGCCAGACAGAGTGGAAAAGCTTTTGCTAAGATGTAGACGAGAAGAGAGGCTAAAGACAAAGGTACGGTGCTCTGCAGAGCTAAGCACCGCTCCCGGATCTCTTTCGGCAGAAGGCGCACACCGCAGAGCACTGTGAGCGGCAGAATCGTCTTTGCGCGAAGAAGCAGCTTCTTCGTCTCCGGGAGCCGGAGAGAGCGGCAACTTCGCAAAGGTGATGAAACAAGCTGTACAACACTGCGATTGTGTGCGCAGCTTGCCAACTGAGAGAAAACAGTACCTGACCACTCTCCTGCCTTTTCTATTCACATGAACATTCGATTGCAAGCTGTTTTGGACAACTTCTTTCTCTTCTTGCAAAACACTCGGCAGACCTCCGTGCAGCCTCTAGAACACGATGGGAGATGTTTTTTGTGCTGGCACAGTTTCTCCTTGCCAGACAGAGTGGAAAAGCTTTTTGCTAAGATGTAGACGAGAAGAGAGGCTAAAGACGAAGGTACGGTGCTCTGCAGAGCTAAGCACCGCTCCCGGATCTCTTTCGGCAGAAGGCGCACACCGCAGAGCACTGTGAGCGGCAGAATCGTCTTTGCGCGAAGAAGCAGCTTCTTCGTCTCCGGGAGCCGGAGAGAGCGGCAACTTGGCAAAGGCGATGAAACAAGCTGTACAACACTGCGATTGTGTGCGCACTTGCCAACTGAGAGAAAACAGTACCTGACCACTCTCCTGCCTTTTCTATTCTCATGAACATTCGATTGCAAGCTGTTTTGGACAACTTTCTTTCTCTTCTTGCAAAACACTCTGCAGACCTCCGTGCAGCCTCTAGAACACGATGGGAGATGTTTTTTGTGCTGGCACAGTTTCTCCTTGCCAGACAGAGTGGAAAAGCTTTTTGCTAAGATGTTAGACGAGAAGAGAGGCTAAAGACGAACGTACGGTGCTCTGCAGAGCTAAGCACAGCTCCCGGACCTCTTTCGGCAGAAGACACACACTGCAGAGCACTGTGAGCGGCAGAATCGTCTTTGCGCGAAGAAGCAGCTTCTTCGTCTCCGGGAGCCGGGAGAGCGGCAACTTCGCAAAGGTGATGAAACAAGCTGTACAACACTGCGATTGTGTGCGCAGCTTGGCAACTGAGAGAAAACAGTACCTGACCACTCTCCTGCCTTTTCTATTCACATGAACATTCGATTGCAAGCTGTTTTGGACAACTTTCTTTCTCTTCTTGGCAAAAACACTCGGCAGACCTCCGTGCAGCCTCTAGAACACGATGGGAGATGTTTTTTGTGCTGGCAGAGTTTCTCCTTGCCAGACAGAGTGGAAAAGCTTTTTGCTAAGATGTAGACGAGAAGAGAGGCTAAAGACAAAGGTACGGTGCTCTGCAGAGCTAAGCACCGCTCCCGGATCTCTTTCGGCAGAAGGCGCACACCGCAGAGCACTGTGAGCGGCAGAATCGTCTTTGCGCGAAGAAGCAGCTTCTTCGTCTCCGGGAGCCGGAGAGAGCGGGCAACTTCGCAAAGGTGATGAAACAAGCTGTACAACACTGCGATTGTGTGCGCAGCTTGCCAACTGAGAGAAAACAGAACCTGACCACTCTCCTGCCTTTTCTATTCACATGAACATTCGATTGCAAGCTGTTTTGGACAACTTCTTTCTCTTCTTGCAAAACACTCGCAGACCTCCGTGCAGCCTCTAGAACACGATGGGAGATGTTTTTTGTGCTGGCACAGTTTCTCCTTGCCAGACAGAGTGGAAAAGCTTTTTGCTAAGATGTAGACGAGAAGAGGAGGCTAAAGACGAAGGTACGGTGCTCTGCAGAGCTAAGCACCGCTCCCCGGATCTCTTTCGGCAGAAGGCGCACACCGCAGAGCACTGTGAGCGGCAGAATCGTCTTTGCGCGAAGAAGCAGCTTCTTCGTCTCCGGGAGCCGGAGAGAGCGGCAACTTGGCAAAGGCGATGAAACAAGCTGTACAACACTGCGATTGTGTGCGCAACTTGCCAACTGAGAGAAAACAGTACCTGACCACTCTCCTGCCTTTTCTATTCTCATGAACATTCGATTGCAAGCTGTTTTGGACAACTTTCTTTCTCTTGCAAAACACTCTGCAGACCTCCGTGCAGCCTCTAGAACACGATGGGAGATGTTTTTTGTGCTGGCACAGTTTCTCCTTGCCAGACAGAGTGGAAAAGCTTTTTGCTAAGATGTAGACGAGAAGAGAGGCTAAAGACGAAGGTACGGTGCTCTGCAGAGCTAAGCAACCGCTCCCGGGCGTCTTTCGGCAGAAGGCGCACACCGCAGAGCACTGTGAGCGGCAGAATCGTCTTGCGCGAAGAAGCAGCTTCTTCGTCTCCGGGAGCCGAGGAGAGCGGCAACTTCGCAAAGGTGATGAAACAAGCTGTACAACATAGCGATTGTGTGCGCAGCTTGTCCACTGAGAGAAAACAGTACCTGACCACTCTCCTGCCTTTTCTATTCACATGAACATTCGATTGCAAGCTGTTTTGGACAACTTTCTTCTCTTCTTGAAAAACACTCGGCAGACCTCCGTGCAGCCTCTAGAACACGATGGGAGATGTTTCTCGTGCTGGCAAGTTTCTCCTTGCCAGACAGAGTGGAAAAGCTTTTTGCTAAGATGTAGACGAGAAGAGAGGCTAAAGACGAAGTACGGTGCTCTGCAGAGCTAAACACCGCTCCCGGATCTCTTTCGGCAGAAGGCGCACACCGCAGAGCACTGTGAGCGGCAGAATCGTCTTTGCGCGAAGAAGCAGCTTCTTCGTCTCCGGGAGCCGGAGAGAGCGGCAACTTCGCAAAGGTGATGAAACAAGCTGTACAACACTGCGATTGTGTGCGCAGCTTGCCAACTGAGAGAAAACAGTACCTGACCACTCTCCTGCCTTTTCTATTCACATGAACATTCGATTGCAATCTGTTTTGGACAACTTTCTTTCTCTTCTTGCAAAACACTCGGCAGACCTCCGTGCAGCCTCTAGAACACGATGGGAGATGTTTTTTGTGCTGGCACAGTTTCTCCTTGCCAGACAGAGTGGAAAAGCTTTTTGCTAAGATGTAGACGAGAAGAGAGGCTAAAGACGAAGGTACGGTGCTCTGCAGAGCTAAGCACCGCTCCCGGACCTCTTTCGGCAGAAGGCGCACACCGCAGAGCACTGTGAGCGGCAGAATCGTCTTTGCGCGAAGAAGCTGCTTCTTCGTCTCCGGGAGCCGGAGAGAGCGGCAGCTTCGCATAGGCGATGAAACAAGCTGTACAACACTGCGATTGTGTGCGCAGCTTGCCAACTGAGAGAAAAACAGTACCTGACCACTCTCCTGCCTTTTCTATTCACATGAACATTCGATTGCAAGCTGTTTTGGACAACTTTCTTTCTCTTCTTGCAAAACACTCGGCAGACCTCCGTGCAGCCTCTAGAACACGATGGGAGAATGTTTCTCGTGCTGGCAAGTTTCTCCTTGCCAGACAGAGTGGAAAAGCTTTTTGCTAAGATGTAGACGAGAAGAGAGGCTAAAGACGAAGGTACGGTGCTCTGCAGAGCTAAGCACCGCTACCGGACCTCTTTCGGCAGAAGACACACACTGCAGAGCACTGTGAGCGGCAGAATCGTCTTTGCGCGAAGAAGCAGCTTCTTCGTCTCCGGAGCCGCAGAGAGCGGCAACTTGGCAAAGGTGATGAAACAAGCTGTACAACACTGCGATTGTGTGCGCAGCTTGCCAACTGAGAGAAAACAGTACCTGACCACTCACCTGCCTTTTCTATTCACATGAACATTCGATTGCAAGCTGTTTTGGACAACTTTCTTTCTCTTCTTGCAAAACACTCGGCAGACCTCCGTGCAGCCTCTAGAAAACGATGGGAGATGTTTTTTGTGCTGGCACAGTTTGTCCTTGCCAAACAGAGTGGAAAAAGCTTTTTGCTAAGATGTAGACGAGAAGAGAGGCTAAAGACGAAGGTACGGTGCTCTGCAGAGCTAAGCACAGCTCCCGGACCTCTTTCGGCAGAAGACACACACTGCAGAGCACTGTGAGCGGCAGAATCGTCTTTGCGCGAAGAAGCAGCTTCTTCGTCTCCGGGAGCCGGAGAGAGCGGCAACTTCGCAAAGGTGATGAAACAAGCTGTACAACACTGCGATTGTGTGCGCAGCTTGCCAACTGAGAGAAAACAGTACCTGACCACTCTCCTGCCTTTTCTATTCACATGAACATTCGATTGCAAGCTGTTTTGGACAACTTTCTTTCTCTTCTTGCAAAACACTCGGCAGACCTCCGTGCAGCCTCTAGAACACGATGGGAGATGTTTTTTGTGCTGGCAGAGTTTCTCCTTGCCAGACAGAGTGGAAAAGCTTTTTGCTAAGATGTAGACGAGAAGAGAGGCTAAAGACAAAGGTACGGTGCTCTGCAGAGCTAAGCACCGCTCCCGGATCTCTTTCGGCAGAAGGCGCACACCGCAGAGCACTGTGAGCGGCAGAATCGTCTTTGCGCGAAGAAGCAGCTTCTTCGTCTCCGGGAGCCGGAGAGAGCGGCAACTTCGCAAAGGTGATGAAACAAGCTGTACAACACTGCGATTGTGTGCGCAGCTTGCCAACTGAGAGAAAACAGTACCTGACCACTCTCCTGCCTTTTCTATTCACATGAACATTCGATTGCAAGCTGTTTTGGACAACTTTCTTTCTCTTCTTGCAAAACACTCGGCAGACCTCCGTGCAGCCTCTAGAACACGATGGGAGATGTTTTTTGTGCTGGCACAGTTTCTCCTTGCCAGACAGAGTGGAAAAGCTTTTTGCTAAGATGTAGACGAGAAGAGAGGCTAAAGACGAAGGTACGGTGCTCTGCAGAGCTAAGCACCGCTCCCGGATCTCTTTCGGCAGAAGGCGCACACCGCAGAGCACTGTGAGCGGCAGAATCGTCTTTGCGCGAAGAAGCAGCTTCTTCGTCTCCGGAGCCGGAGAGAGCGGCAACTTGGCAAAGGCGATGAAACAAGCTGTACAACACTGCGATTGTGTGCGCAACTTGCCAACTGAGAGAAAAACAGTACCTGACCACTCTCTGCCTTTTCTATTCTCATGAACATTCGATTGCAAGCTGTTTTGGACAACTTTCTTTCTCTTCTTGCAAAACACTCTGCAGACCTCCGTGCAGCCTCTAGAACACGATGGGAGATGTTTTTTGTGCTGGCACAGTTTCTCCTTGCCAGACAGAGTGGAAAAGCTTTTTGCTAAGATGTAGACGAGAAGAGAGGCTAAAGACGAACGTACGGTGCTCTGCAGAGCTAAGCACCGCTCCCGGGCGTCTTTCGGCAGAAGGCGCACACCGCAGAGCACTGTGAGCGGCAGAATCGTCTTTGCGCGAAGAAGCAGCTTCTTCGTCTCCGGAGCCGAGGAGAGCGGCAACTTCGCAAAGGGTGATGAAACAAGCTGTACAACATAGCGATTGTGTGCGCAGCTTGTCCACTGAGAGAAAACAGTACCTGACCACTCTCCTGCCTTTTCTATTCACATGAACATTCGATTGGAAGCTGTTTTGGACAACTTTTCTTTCTCTTCTTGAAAAACACTCGGCAGACCTCCGTGCAGCCTCTAGAACACGATGGGAGATGTTTCTCGTGCTGGCAAAGTTTCTCCTTGCCAGACAGAGTGGGAAAAGCTTTTTGCTAAGATGTAGACGAGAAGAGAGGCTAAAGACGAAGGTACGGTGCTCTGCAGAGCTAAACACCGCTCCCGGATCTCTTCGGCAGAAGGCGCACACCGCAGAGCACTGTGAGCGGCAGAATCGTCTTTGCGCGAAGAAGCAGCTTCTTCGTCTCCGGGAGCCGGAGAGAGCGGCAACTTCGCAAAGGTGATGAAACAAGCTGTACAACACTGCGATTGTGTGCGCAGCTTGCCAACTGAGAGAAAACAGTACCTGACCACTCTCCTGCCTTTTCTATTCACATGAACATTCGATTGCAATCTGTTTTGGACAACTTTCTTTCTCTTCTTGCAAAACACTCGGCAGACCTCCGTGCAGCCTCTAGAACACGATGGGAGATGTTTTTTGTGCTGGCACAGTTTCTCCTTGCCAGACAGAGTGGAAAAGCTTTTTGCTAAGATGTAGACGAGAAGAGAGGCTAAAGACGAAGGTACGGTGCTCTGCAGAGCTAAGCACCGCTCCCGGACCTCTTTCGGCAGAAGGCGCACACCGCAGAGCACTGTGAGCGGCAGAATCGTCTTTGCGCGAAGAAGCAGCTTCTTCGTCTCCGGGAGCCGAGAGAGCGGCAGCTTCGCATAGGCGATGAAACAAGCTGTACAACACTGCGATTGTGTGCGCAGCTTGCCAACTGAGAGAAAACAGTACTGACCACTCTCCTGCCTTTTCTATTCTCATGAACATTCGATTGCAAGCTGTTTTGGACAACTTTCTTTCTCTTCTTGCAAAACACTCGGCAGACCTCCGTGCAGCCTCTAGAACACGATGGGAGATGTTTTCTGTGCTGGCACAGTTTCTCCTTGCCAAACAGAGTGGAAAAGCTTTTTGCTAAGATGTAGACGAGAAGAGAGGCTAAAGACGAAGGTACGGTGCTCTGCAGAGCTAAGCACCGCTCCCGGATCTCTTTCGGCAGAAGGCGCACACCGCAGAGCACTGTGAGCGGCAGAATCGTCTTTGCGCGAAGAAGCAGCTTCTTCGTCTCCGGGAGCCGGAGAGAGCGGCAACTTGGCAAAGGTGATGAAACAAGCTGTACAACACTGCGATTGTGTGCGCAGCTTGGCAACTGAGAGAAAACAGTGCCTGACCACTCTCCTGCCTTTTCTATTCACATGAACATTCGATTGCAAGCTGTTTTGGACAACTTTCTTTCTCTTCTTGCAAAACACTCGGCAGACCTCCGTGCAGCCTCTAGAACACGATGGGAGATGTTTTTTGTGCTGGCACAGTTTCTCCTTGCCAGACAGAGTGGAAAAGCTTTTTGCTAAGATGTAGAGGAGAAGAGAGGCTAAAGACGAAGGTACGGTGCTCTGCAGAGCTAAGCACCGCTCCCGGATCTCTTTCGGCAGAAGGCGCACACCGCAGAGCACTGTGAGCGGCAGAATCGTCCTTGCGCGAAGAAGCAGCTTCTTCGTCTCCGGGAGCCGGAGAGAGCGGCAACTTGGCAACGGTGATGAAACAAGCTGTACAACACTGCGATTGTGTGCGCAGCTTGCCAACTGAGAGAAAACAGTACCTGACCACTCTCCTGCCTTTTCTATTCACATGAACATTCGATTGCAAGCTGTTTTGGACAACTTTCTTTCTCTTCTTGCAAAACACTCGGCAGACCTCCGTGCAGCCTCTAGAACACGATGGGAGATGTTTTTTGTGCTGGCACAGTTTCTCCTTGCCAGACAGAGTGGAAAAGCTTTTTGCTAAGATGTAGACGAGAAGAGAGGCTAAAGACGAAGGTACTGTGCTCTGCAGAGCTAAGCACCGCTCCCGGGCGTCTTTCGGCAGAAGGCGCACACCGCAGAGCACTGTGAGCGGCAGAATCGTCTTTGCGCGAAGAAGCAGCTTCTTCGTCTCCGGGAGCCGGAGAGAGCGGCAACTTGGCAAAGGTGATGAAACAAGCTGTACAACACTGCGATTGTGTGCGCAGCTTGGCAACTGAGAAAAAACAGTACCTGACCACTCTCCTGCCTTTTCTATTCACATGAACATTCGATTGCAAGCTATTTTGGACAACTTTCTTTCTCTTCTTGCAAAACACTCGGCAGACCTCCGTGCAGCCTCTAGAACACGATGGAGATGTTTTTTTGTGCTGGCAAAGTTTCTCCTTGCCAGACAGAGTGGAAAAGCTTTTTGCTAAGATGTAGACGAGAAGAGAGGCTAAAGACGAAGGTACGGTGCTCTGCAGAGCTAAGCACCGCTCCCGGATCTCTTTCGGCAGAAGGCGCACACCGCAGAGCACTGTGAGCGGCAGAATCGTCTTTGCGCGAAGAAGCAGCTTCTTCGTCTCCCGGAGCCGCAGAGAGCGGCAACTTCGCAAAGGTGATGAAACAAGCTGTACAACACTGCGATTGTGTGCGCAGCTTGCCAACTGAGAGAAAACAGTACCTGACCACTCTCCTGCCTTTTCTATTCACATGAACATTCGATTGCAAGCTGTTTTGGACAACTTTCTTTCTCTTCTTGCAAAACACTCGGCAGACCTCCCTGCAGCCTCTAGAACACGACGGGAGATGTTTTTTGTGCTGGCACAGTTTCTCCTTGCCAGACAGAGTGGAAAAGCTTTTTGCTAAGATGTAGACGAGAAGAGAGGCTAAAGATGAAGGTACGGTGCTCTGCAGAGCTAAGCACCGCTCCCGGGCGTCTTTCGGCAGAAGGCGCACACCGCAGAGCACTGTGAGCGGCAGAATCGTCTTTGCGCGAAGAAGCAGCTTCTTCGTCTCCGGGAGCCGGAGAGAGCGGCAACTTCGCAAAGGTGATGAAACAAGCTGTACAACACTGCGATTGTGTGCGCAGCTTGCCAACTGAGAAAAAACAGTACCTGACCACTCTCCTGCCTTTTCTATTCACATGAACATTGGATTGCAAGCTATTTTGGACAACTTTCTTTCTCTTCTTGCAAAACACTCGGCAGACCTCCGTGCAGCCTCTAGAACACGATGGGAGATGTTTTTTGTGCTGGCAAAGTTTCTCCTTGCCAGACAGATTGGAAAAGCTTTTTGCTAAGATGTAGACGAGAAGAGAGGCTAAAGACGAAGGTACGGTGCTCTGCAGAGCTAAGCACCGCTCCCGGACCTCTTTCGGCAGAAGACACACACTGCAGAGCACTGTGAGCGGCAGAATCGTCTTTGCGCGAAGAAGCAGCTTCTTCGTCTCCCGGAGCCGCAGAGAGCGGCAACTTGGCAAAGGTGATGAAACAAGCTGTAAAACACTGCGATTGTGTGCGCAGCTTGCCAACTGAGAGAAAACAGTACCTGACCACTCTCCTGCCTTTTCTATTCACATGAACATTCGATTGCAAGCTGTTTTGGACCACTTTCTTTCTCTTCTTGCAAAACACTCGGCAGACATCCGTGCAGCCTCTAGAACACGATGGGAGATGGTTTCTGTGCTGGCACAGTTTCTCCTTGCCAGACAGAGTGGAAAAGCTTTTTGCTAAGATGTAGACGAGAAGAGAGGCTAAAGACGAAGGTACGGTGCTCTGCAGAGCTAAGCACGGCTCCCGGATCTCTTTCGGCAGAAGGCGCACACCGCAGAGCACTGTGAGCGGCAGAATCGTCTTTGCGCGAAGAAGCAGCTTCTTCGTCTCCGGGAGCCGGAGAGAGCGGCAACTTCGCAAAGGTGATGAAACAAGCTGTACAACACTGCGATTGTGTGCGCAGCTTGTCAACTGAGAGAAAACAGTACCTGACCACTCTCCTGCCTTTTCTATTCACATGAACATTCGATTGCAAGCTGTTTTGGACAACTTTCTTTCTCTTCTTGCAAAACACTCGGCAGACCTCCGTGCAGCCTCTAGAACACGATGGGAGATGTTTTGTGTGCTGGCACAGTTTCTCCTTGCCAGACAGAGTGGAAAAGCTTTTTGCTAAGATGTAGACGAGAAGAGAGGCTAAAGACGAAGGTACGGTGCTCTGCAGAGCTAAGCACCGCTCCCGGACCTCTTTCGGCAGAAGGCGCACACCGCAGAGCACTGTGAGCGGCAGAATCGTCTTTGCGCGAAGAAGCAGCTTCTTCGTCTCCGGGAGCCGGAGAGAGCGGCAGCTTCGCATAGGCGATGAAACAAGCTGTACAACACTGCGATTGTGTGCGCAGCTTGCCAACTGAGAGAAAACAGTACCTGACCACTCTCCTGCCTTTTCTATTCACATGAACATTCGATTGCAAGCTGTTTTGGACAACTTTCTTTCTCTTCTTGCAAAACACTCGGCAGACCTCCGTGCAGCCTCTAGAACACGATGGGAGATGTTTTTTGTGCTGGCACAGTTTCTCCTTGCCAGACAGAGTGGAAAAGCTTTTTGCTAAGATGTAGACGAGAAGAGAGGCTAAAGACGAAGGTACGGTGCTCTGCAGAGCTAAGCACCGCTCCCGGGCGTCTTTCGGCAGAAGGCGCACACCGCAGAGCACTGTGAGCGGCAGAATCGTCTTTGCGCGAAGAAGCAGCTTCTTCGTCTCCGGGAGCCGGAGAGAGCGGCAACTTGGCAAAGGCGATGAAACAAGCTGTACAACACTGCGATTGTGTGCGCAGCTTGGCAACTGAGAGAAAACAGTACCTGACCACTCTCCTGCCTTTTCTATTCACATGAACATTGGATTGGAAGCTGTTTTGGACAACTTTCTTTCTCTTCTTGCAAAACACTCGGCAGACCTCCGTGCAGCCTCTAGAACACGATGGGAGATGTTTTTTGTGCTGGCACAGTTTCTCCTTGCCAGACAGAGTGGAAAAGCTTTTTGCTAAGATGTAGACGAGAAGAGAGGCTAAAGACAAAGGTACGGTGCTCTGCAGAGCTAAGCACCGCTCCCGGATCTCTTTCGGCAGAAGGCGCACACCGCAGAGCACTGTGAGCGGCAGAATCGTCTTTGCGCGAAGAAGCAGCTTCTTCGTCTCCGGGAGCCGGAGAGAGCGGCAACTTCGCAAAGGTGATGAAACAAGCTGTACAACACTGCGATTGTGTGCGCAGCTTGCCAACTGAGAGAAAACAGTACCTGACCACTCTCCTGCCTTTTCTATTCACATGAACATTCGATTGCAAGCTGTTTTGGACAACTTTCTTTCTCTTCTTGCAAAACACTCGGCAGACCTCCGTGCAGCCTCTAGAACACGATGGGAGATGTTTTTTGTGCTGGCACAGTTTCTCCTTGCCAGACAGAGTGGAAAAGCTTTTTGCTAAGATGTAGACGAGAAGAGAGGCTAAAGACGAAGGTACGGTGCTCTGCAGAGCTAAGCACCGCTCCCGGATCTCTTTCGGCAGAAGGCGCACACCGCAGAGCACTGTGAGCGGCAGAATCGTCTTTGCGCGAAGAAGCAGCTTCTTCGTCTCCGGGAGCCGGAGAGAGCGGCAACTTGGCAAAGGCGATGAAACAAGCTGTACAACACTGCGATTGTGTGCGCAACTTGCCAACTGAGAGAAAACAGTACCTGACCACTCTCCTGCCTTTTCTATTCTCATGAACATTCGATTGCAAGCTGTTTTGGACAACTTTCTTTCTCTTCTTGCAAAACACTCGGCAGACCTCCGTGCAGCCTCTAGAACACGATGGGAGATGTTTTCTGTGCTGGCACAGTTTCTCCTTGCCAGACAGAGTGGAAAAGCTTTTTGCTAAGATGTCGACGAGAAGAGAGGCTAAAGACGAAGGTACGGTGCTCTGCAGAGCTAAGCACCGCTCCCGGGCGTCTTTCGGCAGAAGGCGCATACCGCAGAGCACTGTGAGCGGCAGAATCGTCTTTGCGCGAAGAAGCAGCTTCTTCGTCTCCGGGAGCCGAGGAGAGCGGCAACTTCGCAAAGGTGATGAAACAAGCTGTACAACACTGCGATTGTGTGCGCAGCTTGTCCACTGAGAGAAAACAGTACCTGACCACTCTCCTGCCTTTTCTATTCACATGAACATTCGATTGGAAGCTGTTTTGGACAACTTTCTTTCTCTTCTTGAAAAACACTCGGCAGACCTCCGTGCAGCCTCTAGAACACGATGGGAGATGTTTCTCGTGCTGGCAAAGTTTCTCCTTGCCAGACAGAGTGGAAAAGCTTTTTGCTAAGATGTAGACGAGAAGAGAGGCTAAAGACGAAGGTACGGTGCTCTGCAGAGCTAAACACCGCTCCCGGATCTCTTTCGGCAGAAGGCGCACACCGCAGAGCACTGTGAGCGGCAGAAT
Organism: Melozone crissalis; assembly: GCF_028551555.1. NCBI lineage: Eukaryota > Metazoa > Chordata > Aves > Passeriformes > Passerellidae > Melozone > Melozone crissalis. Next base: position 120,198 of record NW_026536294.1, on the reverse strand, counting down.
CGTCTTTGCGCGAAGAAGCAGCTTCTTCGTCTCCGGGAGCCGAGGAGAGCGGCAACTTCGCAAAGGTGATGAAACAAGCTGTACAACACTGCGATTGTGTGCGCAGCTTGCCAACTGAGAGAAAACAGTACCTGACCACTCTCCTGCCTTTTCTATTCACATGAACATTCGATTGCAAGCTGTTTTGGACCACTTTCTTTCTCTTCTTGCAAAACACTCGGCAGACCTCCGTGCAGCCTCTAGAACACGATGGGAGATGTTTTTTGTGCTGGCACAGTTTCTCCTTGCCAGACAGAGTGGAAAAGCTTTTTGCTAAGATGTAGACGAGAAGAGAGGCTAAAGACGAAGGTACGGTGCTCTGCAGAGCTAAGCACCGCTCCCGGATCTCTTTCGGCAGAAGGCGCACACCGCAGAGCACTGTGAGCGGCAGAATCGTCTTTGCGCGAAGAAGCAGCTTCTTCGTCTCCGGGAGCCGGAGAGAGCGGCAACTTGGCAAAGGTGATGAAACAAGCTGTACAACACTGCGATTGTGTGCGCAGCTTGCCAACTGAGAGAAAACAGTACCTGACCACTCTCCTGCCTTTTCTATTCACATGAACATTCGATTGGAAGCTGTTTTGGACAACTTTCTTTCTCTTCTTGCAAAACACTCGGCAGACCTCCGTGCAGCCTCTAGAAGACGATGGGAGATGTTTTTTGTGCTGGCACAGTTTCTCCTTGCCAGACAGAGTGGAAAAGCTTTTTGCTAAGATGTAGACGAGAAGAGAGGCTAAAGACGAAGGTACTGTGCTCTGCAGAGCTAAGCACCGCTCCCGGGCGTCTTTCGGCAGAAGGCGCACACCGCAGAGCACTGTGAGCGGCAGAATCGTCTTTGCGCGAAGAAGCAGCTTCTTCGTCTCCGGGAGCCGGAGAGAGCGGCAACTTGGCAAAGGTGATGAAACAAGCTGTACAACACTGCGATTGTGTGCGCAGCTTGGCAACTGAGAAAAAACAGTACCTGACCACTCTCCTGCCTTTTCTATTCACATGAACATTCGATTGCAAGCTATTTTGGACAACTTTCTTTCTCTTCTTGCAAAACACTCGGCAGACCTCCGTGCAGCCTCTAGAACACGATGGGAGATGTTTTTTGTGCTGGCAAAGTTTCTCCTTGCCAGACAGAGTGGAAAAGCTTTTTGCTAAGATGTAGACGAGAAGAGAGGCTAAAGACGAAGGTACGGTGCTCTGCAGAGCTAAGCACCGCTCCCGGATCTCTTTCGGCAGAAGGCGCACACCGCAGAGCACTGTGAGCGGCAGAATCGTCTTTGCGCGAAGAAGCAGCTTCTTCGTCTCCCGGAGCCGCAGAGAGCGGCAACTTCGCAAAGGTGATGAAACAAGCTGTACAACACTGCGATTGTGTGCGCAGCTTGGCAACTGAGAGAAAACAGTACCTGACCACTCTCCTGCCTTTTCTATTCACATGAACATTCGATTGGAAGCTGTTTTGGACAACTTTCTTTCTCTTCTTGCAAAACACTCGGCAGACCTCCGTGCAGCCTCTAGAACACGATGGGAGATGTTTCTCGTGCTGGCAAAGTTTCTCCTTGCCAGACAGAGTGGAAAAGCTTTTTGCTAAGATGTAGACGAGAAGAGAGGCTAAAGACGAAGGTACGGTGCTCTGCAGAGCTAAGCACAGCTCCCGGACCTCTTTCGGCAGAAGACACACACTGCAGAGCACTGTGAGCGGCAGAATCGTCTTTGCGCGAAGAAGCAGCTTCTTCGTCTCCGGGAGCCGGAGAGAGCGGCAACTTGGCAAAGGTGATGAAACAAGCTGTACAACACTGCGATTGTGTGCGCAGCTTGCCAACTGAGAAAAAACAGTACCTGACCACTCTCCTGCCTTTTCTATTCACATGAACATTCGATTGCAAGCTGTTTTGGACAACTTTCTTTGTCTTCTTGCAAAACACTCGGCAGACCTCCGTGCAGCCTCTAGAACACGATGGGAGATGTTTTTTGTGCTGGCAGAGTTTCTCCTTGCCAGACAGAGTGGAAAAGCTTTTTGCTAAGATGTAGACGAGAAGAGAGGCTAAAGACAAAGGTACGGTGCTCTGCAGAGCTAAGCACCGCTCCCGGATCTCTTTCGGCAGAAGGCGCACACCGCAGAGCACTGTGAGCGGCAGAATCGTCTTTGCGCGAAGAAGCAGCTTCTTCGTCTCCGGGAGCCGGAGAGAGCGGCAACTTGGCAAAGGTGATGAAACAAGCTGTACAACACTGCGATTGTGTGCGCAGCTTGCCAACTGAGAAAAAACAGTACCTGACCACTCTCCTGCCTTTTCTATTCACATGAACATTCGATTGCAAGCTGTTTTGGACAACTTTCTTTCTCTTCTTGCAAAACACTCGGCAGACCTCCGTGCAGCCTCTAGAACACGATGGGAGATGTTTTTTGTGCTGGCACAGTTTCTCCTTGTCAGACAGAGTGGAAAAGCTTTTTGCTAAGATGTAGACGAGAAGAGAGGCTAAAGACGAAGGTACGGTGCTCTGCAGAGCTAAGCACCGCTCCCGGATCTCTTTCGGCAGAAGGCGCACACCGCAGAGCACTGTGAGCGGCAGAATCGTCTTTGCGCGAAGAAGCAGCTTCTTCGTCTCCGGGAGCCGGAGAGAGCGGCAACTTGGCAAAGGCGATGAAACAAGCTGTACAACACTGCGATTGTGTGCGCAACTTGCCAACTGAGAGAAAACAGTACCTGACCACTCTCCTGCCTTTTCTATTCACATGAACATTCGATTGCAATCTGTTTTGGACAACTTTCTTTCTCTTCTTGCAAAACACTCGGCAGACCTCCGTGCAGCCTCTAGAACACGATGGGAGATGTTTTTTGTGCTGGCACAGTTTCTCCTTGCCAGACAGAGTGGAAAAGCTTTTTGCTAAGATGTAGACGAGAAGAGAGGCTAAAGACGAAGGTACGGTGCTCTGCAGAGCTAAGCACCGCTCCCGGACCTCTTTCGGCAGAAGGCGCACACCGCAGAGCACTGTGAGCGGCAGAACCGTCTTTGCGCGAAGAAGCAGCTTCTTCGTCTCCGGGAGCCGGAGAGAGCGGCAGCTTCGCATAGGCGATGAAACAAGCTGTACAACACTGCGATTGTGTGCGCAGCTTGCCAACTGAGAGAAAACAGTACCTGACCACTCTCCTGCCTTTTCTATTCTCATGAACATTCGATTGCAAGCTGTTTTGGACAACTTTCTTTCTCTTCTTGCAAAACACTCGGCAGACCTCCGTGCAGCCTCTAGAACACGATGGGAGATGTTTTGTGTGCTGGCACAGTTTCTCCTTGCCAGACAGAGTGGAAAAGCTTTTTGCTAAGATGTAGACGAGAAGAGAGGCTAAAGACGAAGGTACGGTGCTCTGCAGAGCTAAGCACCGCTCCCGGATCTCTTTCGGCAGAAGGCGCACACCGCAGAGCACTGTGAGCGGCAGAATCGTCTTTGCGCGAAGAAGCAGCTTCTTCGTCTCCGGGAGCCGGAGAGAGCGGCAACTTCGCAAAGGTGATGAAACAAGCTGTACAACACTGCGATTGTGTGCGCAGCTTGCCAACTGAGAGAAAACAGTGCCTGACCACTCTCCTGCCTTTTCTATTCACATGAACATTCGATTGCAAGCTGTTTTGGACAACTTTCTTTCTCTTCTTGCAAAACACTCGGCAGACCTCCGTGCAGCCTCTAGAAGACGATGGGAGATGTTTTTTGTGCTGGCACAGTTTCTCCTTGCCAGACAGAGTGGAAAAGCTTTTTGCTAAGATGTAGACGAGAAGAGAGGCTAAAGACGAAGGTACGGTGCTCTGCAGAGCTAAGCACCGCTCCCGGATCTCTTTCGGCAGAAGGCGCACACCGCAGAGCACTGTGAGCGGCAGAATCGTCCTTGCGCGAAGAAGCAGCTTCTTCGTCTCCGGGAGCCGGAGAGAGCGGCAACTTGGCAAAGGTGATGAAACAAGCTGTACAACACTGCGATTGTGTGCGCAGCTTGCCAACTGAGAGAAAACAGTACCTGACCACTCTCCTGCCTTTTCTATTCACATGAACATTCGATTGCAAGCTGTTTTGGACAACTTTCTTTCTCTTCTTGCAAAACACTCGGCAGACCTCCGTGCAGCCTCTAGAACACGATGGGAGATGTTTCTCGTGCTGGCAAAGTTTCTCCTTGCCAGACAGAGTGGAAAAGCTTTTTGCTAAGATGTAGACGAGAAGAGAGGCTAAAGACGAAGGTACGGTGCTCTGCAGAGCTAAACACCGCTCCCGGATCTCTTTCGGCAGAAGGCGCACACCGCAGAGCACTGTGAGCGGCAGAATCGTCTTTGCGCGAAGAAGCAGCTTCTTCGTCTCCGGGAGCCGGAGAGAGCGGCAACTTCGCAAAGGTGATGAAACAAGCTGTACAACACTGCGATTGTGTGCGCAGCTTGCCAACTGAGAGAAAACAGTACCTGACCACTCTCCTGCCTTTTCTATTCACATGAACATTCGATTGCAATCTGTTTTGGACAACTTTCTTTCTCTTCTTGCAAAACACTCGGCAGACCTCCGTGCAGCCTCTAGAACACGATGGGAGATGTTTTTTGTGCTGGCACAGTTTCTCCTTGCCAGACAGAGTGGAAAAGCTTTTTGCTAAGATGTAGACGAGAAGAGAGGCTAAAGACGAAGGTACGGTGCTCTGCAGAGCTAAGCACCGCTTCCGGACCTCTTTCGGCAGAAGGCGCACACCGCAGAGCACTGTGAGCGGCAGAATCGTCTTTGCGCGAAGAAGCAGCTTCTTCGTCTCCGGGAGCCGAGGAGAGCGGCAGCTTCGCATAGGCGATGAAACAAGCTGTACAACACTGCGATTGTGTGCGCAGCTTGCCAACTGAGAGAAAACAGTACCTGACCACTCTCCTGCCTTTTCTATTCTCATGAACATTCGATTGCAAGCTGTTTTGGACAACTTTCTTTCTCTTCTTGCAAAACACTCGGCAGACCTCCGTGCAGCCTCTAGAACACGATGGGAGATGTTTTCTGTGCTGGCACAGTTTGTCCTTGCCAAACAGAGTGGAAAAGCTTTTTGCTAAGATGTAGACGAGAAGAGAGGCTAAAGACGAAGGTACGGTGCTCTGCAGAGCTAAGCACCGCTCCCGGATCTCTTTCGGCAGAAGGCGCACACCGCAGAGCACTGTGAGCGGCAGAATCGTCTTTGCGCGAAGAAGCAGCTTCTTCGTCTCCGGGAGCCGGAGAGAGCGGCAACTTGGCAAAGGTGATGAAACAAGCTGTACAACACTGCGATTGTGTGCGCAGCTTGGCAACTGAGAGAAAACAGTGCCTGACCACTCTCCTGCCTTTTCTATTCACATGAACATTCGATTGCAAGCTGTTTTGGACAACTTTCTTTCTCTTCTTGCAAAACACTCGGCAGACCTCCGTGCAGCCTCTAGAACACGATGGGAGATGTTTTTTGTGCTGGCAAAGTTTCTCCTTGCCAGACAGAGTGGAAAAGCTTTTTGCTAAGATGTAGACGAGAAGAGAGGCTAAAGACGAAGGTACGGTGCTCTGCAGAGCTAAGCACCGCTCCCGGATCTCTTTCGGCAGAAGGCGCACACCGCAGAGCACTGTGAGCGGCAGAATCGTCCTTGCGCGAAGAAGCAGCTTCTTCGTCTCCGGGAGCCGGAGAGAGCGGCAACTTGGCAAAGGTGATGAAACAAGCTGTACAACACTGCGATTGTGTGCGCAGCTTGCCAACTGAGAGAAAACAGTACCTGACCACTCTCCTGCCTTTTCTATTCACATGAACATTCGATTGGAAGCTGTTTTGGACAACTTTCTTTCTCTTCTTGCAAAACACTCGGCAGACCTCCGTGCAGCCTCTAGAACACGATGGGAGATGTTTTTTGTGCTGGCACAGTTTCTCCTTGCCAGACAGAGTGGAAAAGCTTTTTGCTAAGATGTAGACGAGAAGAGAGGCTAAAGACGAAGGTACTGTGCTCTGCAGAGCTAAGCACCGCTCCCGGATCTCTTTCGGCAGAAGGCGCACACCGCAGAGCACTGTGAGCGGCAGAATCGTCTTTGCGCGAAGAAGCAGCTTCTTCGTCTCCGGGAGCCGGAGAGAGCGGCAACTTGGCAAAGGTGATGAAACAAGCTGTACAACACTGCGATTGTGTGCGCAGCTTGGCAACTGAGAAAAAACAGTACCTGACCACTCTCCTGCCTTTTCTATTCACATGAACATTCGATTGCAAGCTATTTTGGACAACTTTCTTTCTCTTCTTGCAAAACACTCGGCAGACCTCCGTGCAGCCTCTAGAACACGATGGGAGATGTTTTTTGTGCTGGCAAAGTTTCTCCTTGCCAGACAGATTGGAAAAGCTTTTTGCTAAGATGTAGACGAGAAGAGAGGCTAAAGACGAAGGTACGGTGCTCTGCAGAGCTAAGCACCGCTCCCGGATCTCTTTCGGCAGAAGACACACACTGCAGAGCACTGTGAGCGGCAGAATCGTCTTTGCGCGAAGAAGCAGCTTCTTCGTCTCCCGGAGCCGCAGAGAGCGGCAACTTGGCAAAGGTGATGAAACAAGCTGTACAACACTGCGATTGTGTGCGCAGCTTGCCAACTGAGAGAAAACAGTACCTGACCACTCACCTGCCTTTTCTATTCACATGAACATTCGATTGCAAGCTGTTTTGGACAACTTTCTTTCTCTTCTTGCAAAACACTCGGCAGACCTCCGTGCAGCCTCTAGAACACGATGGGAGATGTTTTTTGTGCTGGCACAGTTTGTCCTTGCCAAACAGAGTGGAAAAGCTTTTTGCTAAGATGTAGACGTGAAGAGAGGCTAAAGACGAAGGTACGGTGCTCTGCAGAGCTAAGCACAGCTCCCGGACCTCTTTCGGCAGAAGACACACACTGCAGAGCACTGTGAGCGGCAGAATCGTCTTTGCGCGAAGAAGCAGCTTCTTCGTCTCCGGGAGCCGGAGAGAGCGGCAACTTCGCAAAGGTGATGAAACAAGCTGTACAACACTGCGATTGTGTGCGCAGCTTGCCAACTGAGAGAAAACAGTACCTGACCACTCTCCTGCCTTTTCTATTCACATGAACATTCGATTGCAAGCTGTTTTGGACAACTTTCTTTCTCTTCTTGCAAAACACTCGGCAGACCTCCGTGCAGCCTCTAGAACACGATGGGAGATGTTTTTTGTGCTGGCAGAGTTTCTCCTTGCCAGACAGAGTGGAAAAGCTTTTTGCTAAGATGTAGACGAGAAGAGAGGCTAAAGACAAAGGTACGGTGCTCTGCAGAGCTAAGCACCGCTCCCGGATCTCTTTCGGCAGAAGGCGCACACCGCAGAGCACTGTGAGCGGCAGAATCGTCTTTGCGCGAAGAAGCAGCTTCTTCGTCTCCGGGAGCCGGAGAGAGCGGCAACTTCGCAAAGGTGATGAAACAAGCTGTACAACACTGCGATTGTGTGCGCAGCTTGCCAACTGAGAGAAAACAGTACCTGACCACTCTCCTGCCTTTTCTATTCACATGAACATTCGATTGCAAGCTGTTTTGGACAACTTTCTTTCTCTTCTTGCAAAACACTCGGCAGACCTCCGTGCAGCCTCTAGAACACGATGGGAGATGTTTTTTGTGCTGGCACAGTTTCTCCTTGCCAGACAGAGTGGAAAAGCTTTTTGCTAAGATGTAGACGAGAAGAGAGGCTAAAGACGAAGGTACGGTGCTCTGCAGAGCTAAGCACCGCTCCCGGATCTCTTTCGGCAGAAGGCGCACACCGCAGAGCACTGTGAGCGGCAGAATCGTCTTTGCGCGAAGAAGCAGCTTCTTCGTCTCCGGGAGCCGGAGAGAGCGGCAACTTGGCAAAGGCGATGAAACAAGCTGTACAACACTGCGATTGTGTGCGCAACTTGCCAACTGAGAGAAAACAGTACCTGACCACTCTCCTGCCTTTTCTATTCTCATGAACATTCGATTGCAAGCTGTTTTGGACAACTTTCTTTCTCTTCTTGCAAAACACTCGGCAGACCTCCGTGCAGCCTCTAGAACACGATGGGAGATGTTTTTTGTGCTGGCACAGTTTCTCCTTGCCAGACAGAGTGGAAAAGCTTTTTGCTAAGATGTAGACGAGAAGAGAGGCTAAAGACGAAGGTACGGTGCTCTGCAGAGCTAAGCACCGCTCCCGGGCGTCTTTCGGCAGAAGGCGCACACCGCAGAGCACTGTGAGCGGCAGAATCGTCTTTGCGCGAAGAAGCAGCTTCTTCGTCTCCGGGAGCCGAGGAGAGCGGCAACTTCGCAAAGGTGATGAAACAAGCTGTACAACATAGCGATTGTGTGCGCAGCTTGTCCACTGAGAGAAAACAGTACCTGACCACTCTCCTGCCTTTTCTATTCACATGAACATTCGATTGGAAGCTGTTTTGGACAACTTTCTTTCTCTTCTTGAAAAACACTCGGCAGACCTCCGTGCAGCCTCTAGAACACGATGGGAGATGTTTCTCGTGCTGGCAAAGTTTCTCCTTGCCAGACAGAGTGGAAAAGCTTTTTGCTAAGATGTAGACGAGAAGAGAGGCTAAAGACGAAGGTACGGTGCTCTGCAGAGCTAAACACCGCTCCCGGATCTCTTTCGGCAGAAGGCGCACACCGCAGAGCACTGTGAGCGGCAGAATCGTCTTTGCGCGAAGAAGCAGCTTCTTCGTCTCCGGGAGCCGGAGAGAGCGGCAACTTCGCAAAGGTGATGAAACAAGCTGTACAACACTGCGATTGTGTGCGCAGCTTGCCAACTGAGAGAAAACAGTACCTGACCACTCTCCTGCCTTTTCTATTCACATGAACATTCGATTGCAATCTGTTTTGGACAACTTTCTTTCTCTTCTTGCAAAACACTCGGCAGACCTCCGTGCAGCCTCTAGAACACGATGGGAGATGTTTTTTGTGCTGGCACAGTTTCACCTTGCCAGACAGAGTGGAAAAGCTTTTTGCTAAGATGTAGACGAGAAGAGAGGCTAAAGACGAAGGTACGGTGCTCTGCAGAGCTAAGCACCGCTCCCGGACCTCTTTCGGCAGAAGGCGCACACCGCAGAGCACTGTGAGCGGCAGAATCGTCTTTGCGCGAAGAAGCAGCTTCTTCGTCTCCGGGAGCCGGAGAGAGCGGCAGCTTCGCATAGGCGATGAAACAAGCTGTACAACACTGCGATTGTGTGCGCAGCTTGCCAACTGAGAGAAAACAGTACCTGACCACTCTCCTGCCTTTTCTATTCACATGAACATTCGATTGGAAGCTGTTTTGGACAACTTTCTTTCTCTTCTTGCAAAACACTCGGCAGACCTCCGTGCAGCCTCTAGAACACGATGGGAGATGTTTCTCGTGCTGGCAAAGTTTCTCCTTGCCAGACAGAGTGGAAAAGCTTTTTGCTAAGATGTAGACGAGAAGAGAGGCTAAAGACGAAGGTACGGTGCTCTGCAGAGCTAAGCACCGCTACCGGACCTCTTTCGGCAGAAGACACACACTGCAGAGCACTGTGAGCGGCAGAATCGTCTTTGCGCGAAGAAGCAGCTTCTTCGTCTCCCGGAGCCGCAGAGAGCGGCAACTTGGCAAAGGTGATGAAACAAGCTGTACAACACTGCGATTGTGTGCGCAGCTTGCCAACTGAGAGAAAACAGTACCTGACCACTCACCTGCCTTTTCTATTCACATGAACATTCGATTGCAAGCTGTTTTGGACAACTTTCTTTCTCTTCTTGCAAAACACTCGGCAGACCTCCGTGCAGCCTCTAGAAAACGATGGGAGATGTTTTTTGTGCTGGCACAGTTTGTCCTTGCCAAACAGAGTGGAAAAGCTTTTTGCTAAGATGTAGACGAGAAGAGAGGCTAAAGACGAAGGTACGGTGCTCTGCAGAGCTAAGCACAGCTCCCGGACCTCTTTCGGCAGAAGACACACACTGCAGAGCACTGTGAGCGGCAGAATCGTCTTTGCGCGAAGAAGCAGCTTCTTCGTCTCCGGGAGCCGGAGAGAGCGGCAACTTCGCAAAGGTGATGAAACAAGCTGTACAACACTGCGATTGTGTGCGCAGCTTGCCAACTGAGAGAAAACAGTACCTGACCACTCTCCTGCCTTTTCTATTCACATGAACATTCGATTGCAAGCTGTTTTGGACAACTTTCTTTCTCTTCTTGCAAAACACTCGGCAGACCTCCGTGCAGCCTCTAGAACACGATGGGAGATGTTTTTTGTGCTGGCAGAGTTTCTCCTTGCCAGACAGAGTGGAAAAGCTTTTTGCTAAGATGTAGACGAGAAGAGAGGCTAAAGACAAAGGTACGGTGCTCTGCAGAGCTAAGCACCGCTCCCGGATCTCTTTCGGCAGAAGGCGCACACCGCAGAGCACTGTGAGCGGCAGAATCGTCTTTGCGCGAAGAAGCAGCTTCTTCGTCTCCGGGAGCCGGAGAGAGCGGCAACTTCGCAAAGGTGATGAAACAAGCTGTACAACACTGCGATTGTGTGCGCAGCTTGCCAACTGAGAGAAAACAGTACCTGACCACTCTCCTGCCTTTTCTATTCACATGAACATTCGATTGCAAGCTGTTTTGGACAACTTTCTTTCTCTTCTTGCAAAACACTCGGCAGACCTCCCTGCAGCCTCTAGAACACGATGGGAGATGTTTTTTGTGCTGGCACAGTTTCTCCTTGCCAGAGAGAGTGGAAAAGCTTTTTGCTAAGATGTAGACGAGAAGAGAGGCTAAAGACGAACGTACGGTGCTCTGCAGAGCTAAGCACCGCTCCCGGGCGTCTTTCGGCAGAAGGCGCACACCGCAGAGCACTGTGAGCGGCAGAATCGTCTTTGCGCGAAGAAGCAGCTTCTTCGTCTCCGGGAGCCGAGGAGAGCGGCAACTTCGCAAAGGTGATGAAACAAGCTGTACAACATAGCGATTGTGTGCGCAGCTTGTCCACTGAGAGAAAACAGTACCTGACCACTCTCCTGCCTTTTCTATTCACATGAACATTCGATTGGAAGCTGTTTTGGACAACTTTCTTTCTCTTCTTGAAAAACACTCGGCAGACCTCCGTGCAGCCTCTAGAACACGATGGGAGATGTTTCTCGTGCTGGCAAAGTTTCTCCTTGCCAGACAGAGTGGAAAAGCTTTTTGCTAAGATGTAGACGAGAAGAGAGGCTAAAGACGAAGGTACGGTGCTCTGCAGAGCTAAACACCGCTCCCGGATCTCTTTCGGCAGAAGGCGCACACCGCAGAGCACTGTGAGCGGCAGAATCGTCTTTGCGCGAAGAAGCAGCTTCTTCGTCTCCGGGAGCCGGAGAGAGCGGCAACTTCGCAAAGGTGATGAAACAAGCTGTACAACACTGCGATTGTGTGCGCAGCTTGCCAACTGAGAGAAAACAGTACCTGACCACTCTCCTGCCTTTTCTATTCACATGAACATTCGATTGCAATCTGTTTTGGACAACTTTCTTTCTCTTCTTGCAAAACACTCGGCAGACCTCCGTGCAGCCTCTAGAACACGATGGGAGATGTTTTTTGTGCTGGCACAGTTTCTCCTTGCCAGACAGAGTGGAAAAGCTTTTTGCTAAGATGTAGACGAGAAGAGAGGCTAAAGACGAAGGTACGGTGCTCTGCAGAGCTAAGCACCGCTCCCGGACCTCTTTCGGCAGAAGGCGCACACCGCAGAGCACTGTGAGCGGCAGAATCGTCTTTGCGCGAAGAAGCAGCTTCTTCGTCTCCGGGAGCCGGAGAGAGCGGCAGCTTCGCATAGGCGATGAAACAAGCTGTACAACACTGCGATTGTGTGCGCAGCTTGCCAACTGAGAGAAAACAGTACCTGACCACTCTCCTGCCTTTTCTATTCTCATGAACATTCGATTGCAAGCTGTTTTGGACAACTTTCTTTCTCTTCTTGCAAAACACTCGGCAGACCTCCGTGCAGCCTCTAGAACACGATGGGAGATGTTTTCTGTGCTGGCACAGTTTGTCCTTGCCAAACAGAGTGGAAAAGCTTTTTGCTAAGATGTAGACGAGAAGAGAGGCTAAAGACGAAGGTACGGTGCTCTGCAGAGCTAAGCACCGCTCCCGGATCTCTTTCGGCAGAAGGCGCACACCGCAGAGCACTGTGAGCGGCAGAATCGTCTTTGCGCGAAGAAGCAGCTTCTTCGTCTCCGGGAGCCGGAGAGAGCGGCAACTTCGCAAAGGTGATGAAACAAGCTGTACAACACTGCGATTGTGTGCGCAGCTTGGCAACTGAGAGAAAACAGTGCCTGACCACTCTCCTGCCTTTTCTATTCACATGAACATTCGATTGCAAGCTGTTTTGGACAACTTTCTTTCTCTTCTTGCAAAACACTCGGCAGACCTCCGTGCAGCCTCTAGAACACGATGGGAGATGTTTTTTGTGCTGGCACAGTTTCTCCTTGCCAGACAGAGTGGAAAAGCTTTTTGCTAAGATGTAGACGAGAAGAGAGGCTAAAGACGAAGGTACGGTGCTCTGCAGAGCTAAGCACCGCTCCCGGATCTCTTTCGGCAGAAGGCGCACACCGCAGAGCACTGTGAGCGGCAGAATCGTCCTTGCGCGAAGAAGCAGCTTCTTCGTCTCCGGGAGCCGGAGAGAGCGGCAACTTGGCAAAGGTGATGAAACAAGCTGTACAACACTGCGATTGTGTGCGCAGCTTGCCAACTGAGAGAAAACAGTACCTGACCACTCTCCTGCCTTTTCTATTCACATGAACATTCGATTGCAAGCTGTTTTGGACAACTTTCTTTCTCTTCTTGCAAAACACTCGGCAGACCTCCGTGCAGCCTCTAGAACACGATGGGAGATGTTTTTTGTGCTGGCACAGTTTCTCCTTGCCAGACAGAGTGGAAAAGCTTTTTGCTAAGATGTAGACGAGAAGAGAGGCTAAAGACGAAGGTACGGTGCTCTGCAGAGCTAAGCACCGCTCCCGGACCTCTTTCGGCAGAAGGCGCACACCGCAGAGCACTGTGAGCGGCAGAATCGTCTTTGCGCGAAGAAGCAGCTTCTTCGTCTCCGGGAGCCGGAGAGAGCGGCAACTTGGCAAAGGTGATGAAACAAGCTGTACAACACTGCGATTGTGTGCGCAGCTTGGCAACTGAGAAAAAACAGTACCTGACCACTCTCCTGCCTTTTCTATTCACATGAACATTCGATTGCAAGCTATTTTGGACAACTTTCTTTCTCTTCTTGCAAAACACTCGGCAGACCTCCGTGCAGCCTCTAGAACACGATGGGAGATGTTTTTTGTGCTGGCAAAGTTTCTCCTTGCCAGACAGAGTGGAAAAGCTTTTTGCTAAGATGTAGACGAGAAGAGAGGCTAAAGACGAAGGTACGGTGCTCTGCAGAGCTAAGCACCGCTCCCGGATCTCTTTCGGCAGAAGGCGCACACCGCAGAGCACTGTGAGCGGCAGAATCGTCTTTGCGCGAAGAAGCAGCTTCTTCGTCTCCCGGAGCCGCAGAGAGCGGCAACTTCGCAAAGGTGATGAAACAAGCTGTACAACACTGCGATTGTGTGCGCAGCTTGCCAACTGAGAGAAAACAGTACCTGACCACTCTCCTGCCTTTTCTATTCACATGAACATTCGATTGCAAGCTGTTTTGGACAACTTTCTTTCTCTTCTTGCAAAACACTCGGCAGACCTCCCTGCAGCCTCTAGAACACGATGGGAGATGTTTTTTGTGCTGGCACAGTTTCTCCTTGCCAGACAGAGTGGAAAAGCTTTTTGCTAAGATGTAGACGAGAAGAGAGGCTAAAGATGAAGGTACGGTGCTCTGCAGAGCTAAGCACCGCTCCCGGGCGTCTTTCGGCAGAAGGCGCACACCGCAGAGCACTGTGAGCGGCAGAATCGTCTTTGCGCGAAGAAGCAGCTTCTTCGTCTCCGGGAGCCGGAGAGAGCGGCAACTTCGCAAAGGTGATGAAACAAGCTGTACAACACTGCGATTGTGTGCGCAGCTTGCCAACTGAGAAAAAACAGTACCTGACCACTCTCCTGCCTTTTCTATTCACATGAACATTGGATTGCAAGCTATTTTGGACAACTTTCTTTCTCTTCTTGCAAAACACTCGGCAGACCTCCGTGCAGCCTCTAGAACACGATGGGAGATGTTTTTTGTGCTGGCAAAGTTTCTCCTTGCCAGACAGATTGGAAAAGCTTTTTGCTAAGATGTAGACGAGAAGAGAGGCTAAAGACGAAGGTACGGTGCTCTGCAGAGCTAAGCACCGCTACCGGACCTCTTTCGGCAGAAGACACACACTGCAGAGCACTGTGAGCGGCAGAATCGTCTTTGCGCGAAGAAGCAGCTTCTTCGTCTCCCGGAGCCGCAGAGAGCGGCAACTTGGCAAAGGTGATGAAACAAGCTGTAAAACACTGCGATTGTGTGCGCAGCTTGCCAACTGAGAGAAAACAGTACCTGACCACTCTCCTGCCTTTTCTATTCACATGAACATTCGATTGCAAGCTGTTTTGGACCACTTTCTTTCTCTTCTTGCAAAACACTCGGCAGACATCCGTGCAGCCTCTAGAACACGATGGGAGATGGTTTCTGTGCTGGCACAGTTTCTCCTTGCCAGACAGAGTGGAAAAGCTTTTTGCTAAGATGTAGACGAGAAGAGAGGCTAAAGACGAAGGTACGGTGCTCTGCAGAGCTAAGCACGGCTCCCGGATCTCTTTCGGCAGAAGGCGCACACCGCAGAGCACTGTGAGCGGCAGAATCGTCTTTGCGCGAAGAAGCAGCTTCTTCGTCTCCGGGAGCCGGAGAGAGCGGCAACTTCGCAAAGGTGATGAAACAAGCTGTACAACACTGCGATTGTGTGCGCAGCTTGGCAACTGAGAGAAAACAGTACCTGACCACTCTCCTGCCTTTTCTATTCACATGAACATTCGATTGCAAGCTGTTTTGACAACTTTCCTTCTCTTCTTGCAAAACACTCGGCAGACCTCCGTGCAGCCTCTAGAACACGATGGGAGATGTTTTTTGTGCTGGCACAGTTTCTCCTTGCCAGACAGAGTGGAAAAGCTTTTTGCTAAGATGTAGACGAGAAGAGAGGCTAACGACGAAGGTACTGTGCTCTGCAGAGCTAAGCACCGCTCCCGGATCTCTTTCGGCAGAAGGCGCACACTGCAGAGCACTGTGAGCGGCAGAATCGTCTTTGCGCGAAGAAGCAGCTTCTTCGTCTCCGGGAGCCGGAGAGAGCGGCAGCTTCGCAAAGGCGATGAAACAAGCTGTACAACACTGCGATTGTGTGCGCAGCTTGCCAACTGAGAGAAAACAGTACCTGACCACTCTCCTGCCTTTTCTATTCACATGAACATTCGATTGCAAGCTGTTTTGGACAACTTTCTTTCTCTTCTTGCAAAACACTCGGCAGACCTCCGTGCAGCCTCTAGAACACGATGGGAGATGTTTTTTGTGCTGGCACAGTTTCTCCTTGCCAGACAGAGTGGAAAAGCTTTTTGCTAAGATGTAGACGAGAAGAGAGGCTAAAGATGAAGGTACGGTGCTCTGCAGAGCTAAGCACCGCTCCCGGGCGTCTTTCGGCAGAAGGCGCACACCGCAGAGCACTGTGAGCGGCAGAATCGTCTTTGCGCGAAGAAGCAGCTTCTTCGTCTCCGGGAGCCGGAGAGAGCGGCAACTTCGCAAAGGCAATGAAACAAGCTGTACAACACTGCGATTGTGTGCGCAGCTTGCCAACTGAGAGAAAACAGTACCTGACCACTCTCCTGCCTTTTCTATTCTCATGAACATTCGATTGCAAGCTGTTTTGGACAACTTTCCTTCTCTTCTTGCAAAACACTCGGCAGACCTCCGTGCAGCCTCTAGAAGACGATGGGAGATGTTTTTTGTGCTGGCAGAGTTTCTCCTTGCCAGACAGAGTGGAAAAGCTTTTTGCTAAGATGTAGACGAGAAGAGAGGCTAAAGAAGCAGGTACGGTGCTCTGCAGAGCTAAGCACCGCTCCCGGACCTCTTTCGGCAGAAGGCGCACACCGCAGAGCACTGTGAGCGGCAGAATCGTCTTTGCGCGAGGAAGCAGCTTCTTCGTCTCCGGGAGCCGGAGAGAGCGGCAACTTCGCAAAGGTGATGAAACAAGCTGTACAACACTGCGATTGTGTGCGCAGCTTGCCAACTGAGAGAAAACAGTACCTGACCACTCTCCTGCCTTTTCTATTCACATGAACATTCGATTGCAAGCTATTTTGGACAACTTTCTTTCTCTTCTTGCAAAACACTCGGCAGACCTCCGTGCAGCCTCTAGAACACGATGGGAGATGTTTTTTGTGCTGGCACAGTTTCTCCTTGCCAGACAGAGTGGAAAAGCTTTTTGCTAAGATGTAGACGAGAAGAGAGGCTAAAGACGAAGGTACGGTGCTCTGCAGAGCTAAGCACCGCTCCCGGACCTCTTTCGGCAGAAGGCGCACACCGCAGAGCACTGTGAGCGGCAGAATCGTCTTTGCGCGAAGAAGCAGCTTCTTCGTCTCCGGGAGCCGGAGAGAGAGGCAACTTTGCAGAGGTGATGAAACAAGCTGTACAACACTGCGATTGTGTGCGCAGCTTGCCAACTGAGAGAAAACAGTACCTGACCACTCTCCTGCCTTTTCTATTCACATGAACATTCGATTGCAAGCTGTTTTGGACAACTTTCTTTCTCTTCTTGCAAAACACTCGGCAGACCTCCGTGCAGCCTATAGAACACGATGGGAGATGTTTTTTGTGCTGGCACAGTTTCTCCTTGCCAGACAGAGTGGAAAAGCTTTTTGCTAAGATGTAGACGAGAAGAGAGGCTAAAGACGAAGGTACGGTGCTCTGCAGAGCTAAGCACCGCTCCCGGACCTCTTTCGGAAGAAGGCGCACACCGCAGAGCACTGTGAGCGGCAGAATCGTCTTTGCGCGAAGAAGCAGCTTCTTCGTCTCCGGGAGCCGGAGAGAGCGGCAGCTTCGCAAAGGCGATGAAACAAGCTGTACAACACTGCGATTGTGTGCGCAGCTTGCCAACTGAGAGAAAACAGTACCTGACCACTCTCCTGCCTTTTCTATTCACATGAACATTCGATTGGAAGCTGTTTTGGACAACTTTCTTTCTCTTCTTGCAAAACACTCGGCAGACCTCCGTGCAGCCTCTAGAACACGATGGGAGATGTTTTTTGTGCTGGCAAAGTTTCTCCTTGCCAGACAGAGTGGAAAAGCTTTTTGCTAAGATGTAGACGAGAAGAGAGGCTAAAGACGAAGGTACGGTGCTCTGCAGAGCTAAGCACAGCTCCCGGACCTCTTTCGGCAGAAGGCGCACACCGCAGAGCACTGTGAGCGGCAGAATCGTCTTTGCGCGAGGAAGCAGCTTCGTCGTCTCCGGGAGCCGGAGAGAGCGGCAACTTCGCAAAGGTGATGAAACAAGCTGTACAACACTGCGATTGTGTGCGCAGCTTGGCAACTGAGAAAAAACAGTACCTGACCACTCTCCTGCCTTTTCTATTCACATGAACATTCGATTGCAAGCTGTTTTGGACAACTTTCCTTCTCTTCTTGCAAAACACTCGGCAGACCTCCGTGCAGCCTCTAGAACACGATGGGAGATGTTTTTTGTGCTGGCACAGTTTCTCCTTGCCAGACAGAGTGGAAAAGCTTTTTGCTAAGATGTAGACGAGAAGAGAGGCTAAAGACGAAGGTACGGTGCTCTGCAGAGCTAAGCACAGGTCCCGGGCGTCTTTCGGCAGAAGGCGGACACCGCAGAGCACTGTGAGCGGCAGAATCGTCTTTGCGCGAAGAAGCAGCTTCTTCGTCTCCGGGAGCCGGAGAGAGCGGCAGCTTCGCAAAGGCGATGAAACAAGCTGTACAACACTGCGATTGTGTGCGCAGCTTGGCAACTGAGAGAAAACAGTACCTGACCACTCTCCTGCCTTTTCTATTCACATGAACATTCGATTGCAAGCTGTTTTGGACAACTTTCTTTCTCTTCTTGCAAAACACTCGGCAGACCTCCGTGCAGCCTCTAGAACACGATGGGAGAAGTTTTTTGTGCTGGCAGAGTTTCTCCTTGCCAGACAGAGTGGAAAAGCTTTTTGCTAAGATGTAGACGAGAAGAGAGGCTGACGACGAAGGTACTGTGCTCTGCAGAGCTAAGCACCGCTCCCGGATCTCTTTCGGCAGAAGGCGCACACCGCAGAGCACTGTGAGCGGCAGAATCGTCTTTGCGCGAAGAAGCAGCTTCTTCGTCTCCGGGAGCCGGAGAGAGCGGCAACTTCGCAAAGGGGATGAAACAAGCTGTACAACACTGCGATTGTGTGCGCAGCTTGCCAACTGAGAGAAAACAGTACCTGAGCACTCTCCTGCCTTTTCTATTCACATGAACATTCGATTGCAAGCTGTTTTGGACCACTTTCTTTCTCTTCTTGCAAAACACTCGGCAGACCTCCGTGCAGCCTCTAGAACACGATGGGAGATGTTTTTTGTGCTGGCACAGTTTCTCCTTGCCAGACAGAGTGGAAAAGCTTTTTGCTAAGATGTAGACGAGAAGAGAGGCTAAAGACGAAGGTACGGTGCTCTGCAGAGCTAAGCACCGCTCCCGGACGTCTTTCGGCAGAAGGCGCACACCGCAGAGCACTGTGAGCGGCAGAATCGTCTTTGCGCGAAGAAGCAGCTTCTTCGTCTCCGGGAGCCGGAGAGAGCGGCAACTTCGCAAAGGTGATGAAACAAGCTGTACAACACTGCGATTGTGTGCGCAGCTTGCCAACTGAGAGAAAACAGTACCTGACCACTCTCCTGCCTTTTCTATTCTCATGAACATTCGATTGCAAGCAGTTTTGGACCACTTTCTTTCTCTTCTTGCAAAACACTCGGCAGACCTCCGAGCAGCCTCTAGAACACGATGGGAGATGTTTCTCGTGCTGGCACAGTTTCTCCTTGCCAGACAGAGTGGAAAAGCTTTTTGCTAAGATGTAGACGAGAAGAGAGGCTAAAGACGAAGGTACGGTGCTCTGCAGAGCTAAGCACCGCTCCCGGGCGTCTTTCGGCAGAAGGCGCACACCGCAGAGCACTGTGAGCGGCAGAATCGTCTTTGCGCGAAGAAGCAGCTTCTTCGTCTCCGGGAGCCGGAGAGAGCGGCAGCTTCGCAAAGGCGATGAAACAAGCTGTACAACACTGCGATTGTGTGCGCAGCTTGCCAACTGAGAGAAAACAGTACCTGACCACTCTCCTGCCTTTTCTATTCACATGAACATTCGATTGCAAGCTGTTTTGGACAACTTTCCTTCTCTTCTTGCAAAACACTCGGCAGACCTCCGTGCAGCCTCTAGAACACGATGGGAGATGTTTTTTGTGCTGGCACAGTTTCTCCTTGCCAGACAGAGTGGAAAAGCTTTTTGCTAAGATGTAGACGAGAAGAGAGGCTAAAGACGAAGGTACTGTGCTCTGCAGAGCTAAGCACCGCTCCCGTGCGTCTTTCGGCAGAAGGCGCACACCGCAGAGCACTGTGAGCGGCAGAATCGTCTTTGCGCGAAGAAGCAGCTTCTTCGTCTCCGGGAGCCGGAGAGAGCGGCAACTTGGCAAAGGTGATGAAACAAGCTGTACAACACTGCGATTGTGTGCGCAGCTTGGCAACTGAGAAAAAACAGTACCTGACCACTCTCCTGCCTTTTCTATTCACATGAACATTCGATTGGAAGCTATTTTGGACAACTTTCTTTCTCTTCTTGCAAAACACTCGGCAGACCTCCGTGCAGCCTCTAGAACACGATGGGAGATGTTTTTTGTGCTGGCAAAGTTTCTCCTTGCCAGAAAGAGTGGAAAAGCTTTTTGCTAAGATGTAGACGAGAAGAGAGGCTAAAGACGAAGGTACGGTGCTCTGCAGAGCTAAACACCGCTCCCGGATCTCTTTCGGCAGAAGGCGCACACCGCAGAGCACTGTGAGCGGCAGAATCGTCTTTGCGCGAAGAAGCAGCTTCTTCGTCTCCCGGAGCCGCAGAGAGCGGCAACTTGGCAAAGGTGATGAAACAAGCTGTACAACACTGCGATTGTGTGCGCAGCTTGCCAACTGAGAGAAAACAGTACCTGACCACTCTCCTGCCTTTTCTATTCACATGAACATTCGATTGCAAGCTGTTTTGGACAACTTTCTTTCTCTTCTTGCAAAACACTCGGCAGACCTCCCTGCAGCCTCTAGAACACGATGGGAGATGTTTTTTGTGTTGGCACAGTTTCTCCTTGCCAGACAGAGTGGAAAAGCTTTTTGCTAAGATGTAGACGAGAAGAGAGGCTAAAGATGAAGGTACGGTGCTCTGCAGAGCTAAGCACCGCTCCCGGGCGTCTTTCGGCAGAAGGCGCACACCGCAGAGCACTGTGAGCGGCAGAATCGTCTTTGCGCGAAGAAGCAGCTTCTTCGTCTCCGGGAGCCGGAGAGAGCGGCAACTTCGCAAAGGTGATGAAACAAGCTGTACAACACTGCGATTGTGTGCGCAGCTTGCCAACTGAGAGAAAACAGTACCTGACCACTCTCCTGCCTTTTCTATTCACATGAACATTGGATTGCAAGCTATTTTGGACAACTTTCTTTCTCTTCTTGCAAAACACTCGGCAGACCTCCGTGCAGCCTCTAGAACACGATGGGAGATGTTTTTTGTGCTGGCAAAGTTTCTCCTTGCCAGACAGAGTGGAAAAGCTTTTTGCTAAGATGTAGACGAGAAGAGAGGCTAAAGACGAAGGTACGGTGCTCTGCAGAGCTAAGCACCGCTCCCGGACCTCTTTCGGCAGAAGACACACACTGCAGAGCACTGTGAGCGGCAGAATCGTCCTTGCGCGAAGAAGCAGCTTCTTCGTCTCCCGGAGCCGCAGAGAGCGGCAACTTGGCAAAGGTGATGAAACAAGCTGTAAAACACTGCGATTGTGTGCGCAGCTTGCCAACTGAGAGAAAACAGTACCTGACCACTCTCCTGCCTTTTCTATTCACATGAACATTCGATTGCAAGCTGTTTTGGACCACTTTCTTTCTCTTCTTGCAAAACACTCGGCAGACCTCCGTGCAGCCTCTAGAACACGATGGGAGATGGTTTCTGTGCTGGCACAGTTTCTCCTTGCCAGACAGAGTGGAAAAGCTTTTTGCTAAGATGTAGACGAGAAGAGAGGCTAAAGACGAAGGTACGGTGCTCTGCAGAGCTAAGCACCGCTCCCGGATCTCTTTCGGCAGAAGGCGCACACCGCAGAGCACTGTGAGCGGCAGAATCGTCTTTGCGCGAAGAAGCAGCTTCTTCGTCTCCGGGAGCCGGAGAGAGCGGCAACTTCGCAAAGGTGATGAAACAAGCTGTACAACACTGCGATTGTGTGCGCAGCTTGGCAACTGAGAGAAAACAGTACCTGACCACTCTCCTGCCTTTTCTATTCACATGAACATTCGATTGCAAGCTGTTTTGGACAACTTTCCTTCTCTTCTTGCAAAACACTCGGCAGACCTCCGTGCAGCCTCTAGAACACGATGGGAGATGTTTTTTGTGCTGGCACAGTTTCTCCTTGCCAGACAGAGTGGAAAAGCTTTTTGCTAAGATGTAGACGAGAAGAGAGGCTAACGACGAAGGTACTGTGCTCTGCAGAGCTAAGCACCGCTCCCGGATCTCTTTCGGCAGAAGGCGCACACTGCAGAGCACTGTGAGCGGCAGAATCGTCTTTGCGCGAAGAAGCAGCTTCTTCGTCTCCGGGAGCCGGAGAGAGCGGCAGCTTCGCAAAGGCGATGAAACAAGCTGTACAACACTGCGATTGTGTGCGCAGCTTGCCAACTGAGAGAAAACAGTACCTGACCACTCTCCTGCCTTTTCTATTCACATGAACATTCGATTGCAAGCTGTTTTGGACAACTTTCTTTCTCTTCTTGCAAAACACTCGGCAGACCTCCGTGCAGCCTCTAGAACACGATGGGAGATGTTTTTTGTGCTGGCACAGTTTCTCCTTGCCAGACAGAGTGGAAAAGCTTTTTGCTAAGATGTAGACGAGAAGAGAGGCTAAAGATGAAGGTACGGTGCTCTGCAGAGCTAAGCACCGCTCCCGGGCGTCTTTCGGCAGAAGGCGCACACCGCAGAGCACTGTGAGCGGCAGAATCGTCTTTGCGCGAAGAAGCAGCTTCTTCGTCTCCCGGAGCCGCAGAGAGCGGCAGCTTCGCAAAGGCAATGAAACAAGCTGTACAACACTGCGATTGTGTGCGCAGCTTGCCAACTGAGAGAAAACAGTACCTGACCACTCTCCTGCCTTTTCTATTCACATGAACATTCGATTGCAAGCTGTTTTGGACAACTTTCCTTCTCTTCTTGCAAAACACTCGGCAGACCTCCGTGCAGCCTCTAGAAGACGATGGGAGATGTTTTTTGTGCTGGCAGCGTTTCTCCTTGCCAGACAGAGTGGAAAAGCTTTTTGCTAAGATGTAGACGAGAAGAGAGGCTAAAGAAGCAGGTACGGTGCTCTGCAGAGCTAAGCACCGCTCCCGGACCTCTTTCGGCAGAAGGCGCACACCGCAGAGCACTGTGAGCGGCAGAATCGTCTTTGCGCGAGGAAGCAGCTTCTTCGTCTCCGGGAGCCGGAGAGAGCGGCAACTTCGCAAAGGTGATGAAACAAGCTGTACAACACTGCGATTGTGTGCGCAGCTTGCCAACTGAGAGAAAACAGTACCTGACCACTCTCCTGCCTTTTCTATTCACATGAACATTCGATTGCAAGCTATTTTGGACAACTTTCTTTCTCTTCTTGCAAAACACTCGGCAGACCTCCGTGCAGCCTCTAGAACACGATGGGAGATGTTTTTTGTGCTGGCACAGTTTCTCCTTGCCAGACAGAGTGGAAAAGCTTTTTGCTAAGATGTAGACGAGAAGAGAGGCTAAAGACGAAGGTACTGTGCTCTGCAGAGCTAAGCACCGCTCCCGGGCGTCTTTCGGCAGAAGGCGCACACCGCAGAGCACTGTGAGCGGCAGAATCGTCTTTGCGCGAAGAAGCAGCTTCTTCGTCTCCGGGAGCCGGAGAGAGAGGCAACTTTGCAGAGGTGATGAAACAAGCTGTACAACACTGCGATTGTGTGCGCAGCTTGCCAACTGAGAGAAAACAGTACCTGACCACTCTCCTGCCTTTTCTATTCACATGAACATTCGATTGGAAGCTGTTTTGGACAACTTTCTTTCTCTTCTTGCAAAGCACTCGGCAGACCTGCGTGCAGCCTCTAGAACACGATGGGAGATGTTTTTTGTGCTGGCACAGTTTCTCCTTGCCAGACAGAGTGGAAAAGGTTTTTGCTAAGATGTAGACGAGAAGAGAGGCTAAAGACGAAGGTACGGTGCTCTGCAGAGCTAAGCACAGCTCCCGGACCTCTTTCGGCAGAAGGCGCACACCGCAGAGCACTGTGAGCGGCAGAATCGTCTTTGCGCGAGGAAGCAGCTTCTTCGTCTCCGGGAGCCGGAGAGAGCGGCAGCTTCGCAAAGGCGATGAAACAAGCTGTACAACACTGCGATTGTGTGCGCAGCTTGCCAACTGAGAGAAAACAGTACCTGACCACTCTCCTGCCTTTTCTATTCACATGAACATTCGATTGCAAGCTGTTTTGGACAACTTTCTTTCTCTTCTTGCAAAACACTCGGCAGACCTCCGTGCAGCTTCTAGAACACGATGGGAGAAGTTTTTTGTGCTGGCACAGTTTCTCCTTGCCAGACAGAGTGGAAAAGCTTTTTGCTAAGATGTAGACGAGAAGAGAGGCTAACGACGAAGGTACTGTGCTCTGCAGAGCTAAGCACCGCTCCCGGACGTCTTTCGGCAGAAGGCGCACACCGCAGAGCACTGTGAGCGGCAGAATCGTCTTTGCGCGAAGAAGCAGCTTCTTCGTCTCCGGGAGCCGGAGAGAGCGGCAACTTCGCAAAGGTGATGAAACAAGCTGTACAACACTGCGATTGTGTGCGCAGCTTGCCAACTGAGAGAAAACAGTACCTGACCACTCTCCTGCCTTTTCTATTCACATGAACATTCGATTGCAAGCTGTTTTGGACAACTTTCTTTCTCTTCTTGCAAAACACTCGGCAGACCTCCGAGCAGCCTCTAGAACACGATGGGAGATGTTTCTCGTGCTGGCAAAGTTTCTCCTTGCCAGACAGAGTGGAAAAGATTTTGCTAAGATGTAGACGAGAAGAGAGGCTAAAGACGAAGGTACGGTGCTCTGCAGAGCTAAGCACCGCTCCCGGGCGTCTTTCGGCTTAAGGCGCACACCGCAGAGCACTGTGAGCGGCAGAATCGTCTTTGCGCGAAGAAGCAGCTTCTTCGTCTCCGGGAGCCGGAGAGAGCGGCAGCTTCGCAAAGGTGATGAAACAAGCTGTACAACACTGCGATTGTGTGCGCAGCTTGCCAACTGAGAGAAAACAGTACCTGACCACTCTCCTGCCTTTTCTATTCACATGAACATTCGATTGCAAGCTGTTTTGGACAACTTTCCTTCTCTTCTTGCAAAACACTCGGCAGACCTCCGTGCAGCCTCTAGAACACGATGGGAGATGTTTTCTGTGCTGGCACAGTTTCTCCTTGCCAGACAGAGTGGAAAAGCTTTTTGCTAAGATGTAGAGGAGAAGAGAGGCTAAAGACGAAGGTACGGTGCTCTGCAGAGCTAAGCACCGCTCCCGGGCGTCTTTCGGCAGAAGGCGCACACCGCAGAGCACTGTGAGCGGCAGAATCGTCTTTGCGCGAAGAAGCAGCTTCTTCGTCTCCGGGAGCCGGAGAGAGCGGCAACTTGGCAAAGGTGATGAAACAAGCTGTACAACACTGCGATTGTGTGCGCAGCTTGCCAACTGAGAGAAAACAGTACCTGACCACTCTCCTGCCTTTTCTATTCACATGAACATTCGATTGCAAGCTGTTTTGGACAACTTTCTTTCTCTTCTTGCAAAACACTCGGCAGACCTCCGAGCAGCCTCTAGAACACGATGGGAGATGTTTCTCGTGCTGGCAAAGTTTCTCCTTGCCAGACAGAGTGGAAAAGATTTTGCTAAGATGTAGACGAGAAGAGAGGCTAAAGACGAAGGTACGGTGCTCTGCAGAGCTAAGCACCGCTCCCGGGCGTCTTTCGGCTTAAGGCGCACACCGCAGAGCACTGTGAGCGGCAGAATCGTCTTTGCGCGAAGAAGCAGCTTCTTCGTCTCCGGGAGCCGGAGAGAGCGGCAGCTTCGCAAAGGTGATGAAACAAGCTGTACAACACTGCGATTGTGTGCGCAGCTTGCCAACTGAGAGAAAACAGTACCTGACCACTCTCCTGCCTTTTCTATTCACATGAACATTCGATTGCAAGCTGTTTTGGACAACTTTCCTTCTCTTCTTGCAAAACACTCGGCAGACCTCCGTGCAGCCTCTAGAACACGATGGGAGATGTTTTTTGTGCTGGCACAGTTTCTCCTTGCCAGACAGAGTGGAAAAGCTTTTTGCTAAGATGTAGAGGAGAAGAGAGGCTAAAGACGAAGGTACGGTGCTCTGCAGAGCTAAGCACCGCTCCCGGGCGTCTTTCGGCAGAAGGCGCACACCGCAGAGCACTGTGAGCGGCAGAATCGTCTTTGCGCGAAGAAGCAGCTTCTTCGTCTCCGGGAGCCGGAGAGAGCGGCAACTTCGCAAAGGTGATGAAACAAGCTGTACAACACTGCGATTGTGTGCGCAGCTTGCCAACTGAGAGAAAACAGTACCTGACCACTCTCCTGCCTTTTCTATTCACATGAACATTCGATTGCAAGCTGTTTTGGACAACTTTCCTTCTCTTCTTGCAAAACACTCGGCAGACCTCCGTGCAGCCTCTAGAACACGATGGGAGATGTTTTCTGTGCTGGCACAGTTTCTCCTTGCCAGACAGAGTGGAAAAGCTTTTTGCTAAGATGTAGACGAGAAGAGAGGCTAAAGACGAAGGTACGGTGCTCTGCAGAGCTAAGCACCGCTCCCGGGCGTCTTTCGGCAGAAGGCGCACACCGCAGAGCACTGTGAGCGGCAGAATCGTCTTTGCGCGAAGAAGCAGCTTCTTCGTCTCCGGGAGCCGGAGAGAGCGGCAGCTTCGCAAAGGCGATGAAACAAGCTGTACAACACTGCGATTGTGTGCGCAGCTTGCCAACTGAGAGAAAACAGTACCTGACCACTCTCCTGCCTTTTCTATTCACATGAACATTCGATTGCAAGCTGTTTTGGACAACTTTCTTTCTCTTCTTGCAAAACACTCGGCAGACCTCCGTGCAGCCTCTAGAACACGATGGGAGATGTTTTTTGTGCTGGCACAGTTTCTCCTTGCCAGACAGAGTGGAAAAGCTTTTTGCTAAGATGTAGAGGAGAAGAGAGGCTAAAGACGAAGGTACGGTGCTCTGCAGAGCTAAGCACCGCTCCCGGGCGTCTTTCGGCAGAAGGCGCACACCGCAGAGCACTGTGAGCGGCAGAATCGTCTTTGCGCGAAGAAGCAGCTTCTTCGTCTCCGGGAGCCGGAGAGAGCGGCAACTTCGCAAAGGTGATGAAACAAGCTGTACAACACTGCGATTGTGTGCGCAGCTTGGCAACTGAGAGAAAACAGTACCTGACCACTCTCCTGCCTTTTCTATTCACATGAACATTCGATTGCAAGCTGTTTTGGACCACTTTCTTTCTCTTCTTGCAAAACACTCGGCAGACCTCCGTGCAGCCTCTAGAACACGATGGGAGATGTTTTTTGTGCTGGCACAGTTTCTCCTTGCCAGACAGAGTGGAAAAGCTTTTTGCTAAGATGTAGACGAGAAGAGAGGCTAAAGACGAAGGTACGGTGCTCTGCAGAGCTAAGCACCGCTCCCGGGCGTCTTTCGGCAGAAGGCGCACACCGCAGAGCACTGTGAGCGGCAGAATCGTCTTTGCGCGAAGAAGCAGCTTCTTCGTCTCCGGGAGCCGGAGAGAGCGGCAGCTTCGCAAAGGCGATGAAACAAGCTGTACAACACTGCGATTGTGTGCGCAGCTTGCCAACTGAGAGAAAACAGTACCTGACCACTCTCCTGCCTTTTCTATTCACATGAACATTCGATTGCAAGCTGTTTTGGACAACTTTCTTTCTCTTCTTGCAAAACACTCGGCAGACCTCCGTGCAGCCTCTAGAACACGATGGGAGATGTTTTTTGTGCTGGCACAGTTTCTCCTTGCCAGACAGAGTGGAAAAGCTTTTTGCTAAGATGTAGACGAGAAGAGAGGCTAAAGACGAAGGTACTGTGCTCTGCAGAGCTAAGCACCGCTCCCGGGCGTCTTTCGGCAGAAGGCGCACACCGCAGAGCACTGTGAGCGGCAGAATCGTCTTTGCGCGAAGAAGCAGCTTCTTCGTCTCCGGGAGCCGGAGAGAGCGGCAACTTGGCAAAGGCGATGAAACAAGCTGTACAACACTGCGATTGTGTGCGCAGCTTGGCAACTGAGAGAAAACAGTACCTGACCACTCTCCTGCCTTTTCTATTCTCATGAACATTCGATTGCAAGCTGTTTTGGACAACTTTCTTTCTCTTCTTGAAAAACACTCGGCAGACCTCCGTGCAGCCTCTAGAACACGATGGGAGATGTTTCTCGTGCTGGCAAAGTTTCTCCTTGCCAGACAGAGTGGAAAAGCTTTTTGCTAAGATGTAGACGAGAAGAGAGGCTAAAGACGAAGGTACGGTGCTCTGCAGAGCTAAACACCGCTCCCGGATCTCTTTCGGCAGAAGGCGCACACCGCAGAGCACTGTGAGCGGCAGAATCGTCTTTGCGCGAAGAAGCAGCTTCTTCGTCTCCGGGAGCCGGAGAGAGCGGCAACTTCGCAAAGGTGATGAAACAAGCTGTACAACACTGCGATTGTGTGCGCAGCTTGGCAACTGAGAGAAAACAGTACCTGACCACTCTCCTGCCTTTTCTATTCACA
This sequence comes from Melozone crissalis, assembly GCF_028551555.1. Classification (NCBI taxonomy): domain Eukaryota; kingdom Metazoa; phylum Chordata; class Aves; order Passeriformes; family Passerellidae; genus Melozone; species Melozone crissalis. The sequence goes on along the minus strand of NW_026536294.1, from coordinate 92,328 downwards.
TGAACATTCGATTGCAAGCTGTTTTGGACAACTTTCTTTCTCTTCTTGCAAAACACTCGGCAGACCTCCGTGCAGCCTCTAGAACACGATGGGAGATGTTTTTTGTGCTGGCACAGTTTCTCCTTGCCAGACAGAGTGGAAAAGCTTTTTGCTAAGATGTAGACGAGAAGAGAGGCTAAAGACGAAGGTACGGTGCTCTGCAGAGCTAAGCACCGCTCCCGGGCGTCTTTCGGCAGAAGGCGCACACCGCAGAGCACTGTGAGCGGCAGAATCGTCTTTGCGCGAAGAAGCAGCTTCTTCGTCTCCGGGAGCCGGAGAGAGCGGCAGCTTCGCATAGGCGATGAAACAAGCTGTACAACACTGCGATTGTGTGCGCAGCTTGCCAACTGAGAGAAAACAGTACCTGACAACTCTCCTGCCTTTTCTATTCACATGAACATTCGATTGGAAGCTGTTTTGGACAACTTTCTTTCTCTTCTTGCAAAACACTCGGCAGACCTCCGTGCAGCCTCTAGAACACGATGGGAGATGTTTTTTGTGCTGGCACAGTTTCTCCTTGCCAGACAGAGTGGAAAAGCTTTTTGCTAAGATGTAGACGAGAAGAGAGGCTAAAGACGAAGGTACGGTGCTCTGCAGAGCTAAGCACCGCTCCCGGGCGTCTTTCGGCAGAAGGCGCACACCGCAGAGCACTCTGAGCGGCAGAATCGTCTTTGCGCGAAGAAGCAGCTTCTTCGTCTCCGGGAGCCGGAGAGAGCGGCAACTTCGCAAAGGTGATGAAACAAGCTGTACAACACTGCGATTGTGTGCGCAGCTTGCCAACTGAGAGAAAACAGTACCTGACCACTCTCCTGCCTTTTCTATTCACATGAACATTGGATTGGAAGCTGTTTTGGACAACTTTCTTTCTCTTCTTGCAAAACACTCGGCAGACCTCCGTGCAGCCTCTAGAACACGATGGGAGATGTTTTTTGTGCTGGCACAGTTTCTCCTTGCCAGACAGAGTGGAAAAGCTTTTTGCTAAGATGTAGACGAGAAGAGAGGCTAAAGACGAAGGTACGGTGCTCTGCAGAGCTAAGCACCGCTACCGGACCTCTTTCGGCAGAAGACACACACTGCAGAGCACTGTGAGCGGCAGAATCGTCTTTGCGCGAAGAAGCAGCTTCTTCGTCTCCCGGAGCCGCAGAGAGCGGCAACTTGGCAAAGGTGATGAAACAAGCTGTACAACACTGCGATTGTGTGCGCAGCTTGCCAACTGAGAGAAAACAGTACCTGACCACTCACCTGCCTTTTCTATTCACATGAACATTCGATTGCAAGCTGTTTTGGACAACTTTCTTTCTCTTCTTGCAAAACACTCGGCAGACCTCCGTGCAGCCTCTAGAAAACGATGGGAGATGTTTTTTGTGCTGGCACAGTTTGTCCTTGCCAAACAGAGTGGAAAAGCTTTTTGCTGAGATGTAGACGAGAAGAGAGGCTAAAGACGAAGGTACGGTGCTCTGCAGAGCTAAGCACAGCTCCCGGACCTCTTTCGGGAGAAGACACACACTGCAGAGCACTGTGAGCGGCAGAATCGTCTTTGCGCGAAGAAGCAGCTTCTTCGTCTCCGGGAGCCGGAGAGAGCGGCAACTTCGCAAAGGTGATGAAACAAGCTGTACAACACTGCGATTGTTTGCGCAGCTTGCCAACTGAGAGAAAACAGTACCTGACCACTCTGCTGCCTTTTCTATTCACATGAACATTCGATTGCAAGCTGTTTTGGACAACTTTCTTTCTCTTCTTGCAAAACACACGGCAGACCTCCGTGCAGCCTCTAGAACACGATGGGAGATGTTTTTTGTGCTGGCACAGTTTCTCCTTGCCAGACAGAGTGGAAAAGCTTTTTGCTAAGATGTAGACGAGAAGAGAGGCTAAAGACAAAGGTACGGTGCTCTGCAGAGCTAAGCACCGCTCCCGGATCTCTTTCGGCAGAAGGCGCACACCGCAGAGCACTGTGAGCGGCAGAATCGTCTTTGCGCGAAGAAGCAGCTTCTTCGTCTCCGGGAGCCGGAGAGAGCGGCAACTTCGCAAAGGTGATGAAAAAAGCTGTACAACACTGCGATTGTGTGCGCAGCTTGCCAACTGAGAGAAAACAGTACCTGACCACTCTCCTGCCTTTTCTATTCACATGAACATTCGATTGCAAGCTGTTTTGGACAACTTTCTTTCTCTTCTTGCAAAACACTCGGCAGACCTCGGTGCAGCCTCTAGAACACGATGGGAGATGTTTTTTGTGCTGGCACAGTTTCTCCTTGCCAGACAGAGTGGAAAAGCTTTTTGCTAAGATGTAGAGGAGAAGAGAGGCTAAAGACGAAGGTACGGTGCTCTGCAGAGCTAAGCACCGCTCCCGGATCTCTTTCGGCAGAAGGCGCACACCGCAGAGCACTGTGAGCGGCAGAATCGTCTTTGCGCGAAGAAGCAGCTTCTTCGTCTCCGGGAGCCGGAGAGAGCGGCAACTTGGCAAAGGTGATGAAACAAGCTGTACAACACTGCGATTGTGTGCGCAGCTTGTCCACTGAGAGAAAACAGTACCTGACCACTCTCCTGCCTTTTCTATTCACATGAACATTCGATTGGAAGCTGTTTTGGACAACTTTCTTTCTCTTCTTGCAAAACACTCGGCAGACCTCCGTGCAGCCTCTAGAACACGATGGGAGATGTTTTTTGTGCTGGCACAGTTTCTCCTTGCCAGACAGAGTGGAAAAGCTTTTTGCTAAGATGTAGACGAGAAGAGAGGCTAAAGACGAAGGTACGGTGCTCTGCAGAGCTAAACACCGCTCCCGGATCTCTTTCGGCAGAAGGCGCACACCGCAGAGCACTGTGAGCGGCAGAATCGTCTTTGCGCGAAGAAGCAGCTTCTTCGTCTCCGGGAGCCGGAGAGAGCGGCAACTTCGCAAAGGTGATGAAACAAGCTGTACAACACTGCGATTGTGTGCGCAGCTTGTCAACTGAGAGAAAATAGTACCTGACCACTCTCCTGCCTTTTCTATTCTCATGAACATTCGATTGCAAGCTGTTTTGGACAACTTTCTTTCTCTTCTTGCAAAACACTCGGCAGACCTCCGTGCAGCCTCTAGAACACGATGGGAGATGTTTTTTGTGCTGGCACAGTTTCTCCTTGCCAGACAGAGTGGAAAAGCTTTTTGCTAAGATGTAGACGAGAAGAGAGGCTAAAGACGAAGGTACGGTGCTCTGCAGAGCTAAGCACCGCTCCCGGATCTCTTTCGGCAGAAGGCGCACACCGCAGAGCACTGTGAGCGGCAGAATCGTCCTTGCGCGAAGAAGCAGCTTCTTCGTCTCCGGGAGCCGGAGAGAGCGGCAACTTGGCAAAGGTGATGAAACAAGCTGTACAACACTGCGATTGTGTGCGCAGCTTGCCAACTGAGAGAAAACAGTACCTGACCACTCTCCTGCCTTTTCTATTCACATGAACATTCGATTGCAAGCTGTTTTGGACAACTTTCTTTCTCTTCTTGCAAAACACTCGGCAGACCTCCGTGCAGCCTCTAGAACACGATGGGAGATGTTTTTTGTGCTGGCACAGTTTCTCCTTGCCAGACAGAGTGGAAAAGCTTTTTGCTAAGATGTAGAGGAGAAGAGAGGCTAAAGACGAAGGTACGGTGCTCTGCAGAGCTAAGCACCGCTCCCGGGCGTCTTTCGGCAGAAGGCGCACACCGCAGAGCACTGTGAGCGGCAGAATCGTCTTTGCGCGAAGAAGCAGCTTCTTCGTCTCCGGGAGCCGGAGAGAGCGGCAACTTGGCAAAGGCGATGAAACAAGCTGTACAACACTGCGATTGTGTGCGCAGCTTGGCAACTGAGAGAAAACAGTACCTGACCACTCTCCTGCCTTTTCTATTCTCATGAACATTCGATTGCAAGCTGTTTTGGACAACTTTCTTTCTCTTCTTGAAAAACACTCGGCAGACCTCCGTGCAGCCTCTAGAACACGATGGGAGATGTTTCTCGTGCTGGCAAAGTTTCTCCTTGCCAGACAGAGTGGAAAAGCTTTTTGCTAAGATGTAGACGAGAAGAGAGGCTAAAGACGAAGGTACGGTGCTCTGCAGAGCTAAGCACCGCTACCGGACCTCTTTCGGCAGAAGACACACACTGCAGAGCACTGTGAGCGGCAGAATCGTCTTTGCGCGAAGAAGCAGCTTCTTCGTCTCCCGGAGCCGCAGAGAGCGGCAACTTGGCAAAGGTGATGAACCAAGCTGTACAACACTGCGATTGTGTGCGCAGCTTGCCAACTGAGAGAAAACAGTACCTGACCACTCACCTGCCTTTTCTATTCACATGAACATTCGATTGCAAGCTGTTTTGGACAACTTTCTCTCTCTTCTTGCAAAACACTCGGCAGACCTCCGTGCAGCCTCTAGAAAACGATGGGAGATGTTTTTTGTGCTGGCACAGTTTGTCCTTGCCAAACAGAGTGGAAAAGCTTTTTGCTGAGATGTAGACGAGAAGAGAGGCTAAAGACGAAGGTACGGTGCTCTGCAGAGCTAAGCACAGCTCCCGGACCTCTTTCGGGAGAAGACACACACTGCAGAGCACTGTGAGCGGCAGAATCGTCTTTGCGCGAAGAAGCAGCTTCTTCGTCTCCGGGAGCCGGAGAGAGCGGCAACTTCGCAAAGGTGATGAAACAAGCTGTACAACACTGCGATTGTTTGCGCAGCTTGCCAACTGAGAGAAAACAGTACCTGACCACTCTGCTGCCTTTTCTATTCACATGAACATTCGATTGCAAGCTGTTTTGGACAACTTTCTTTCTCTTCTTGCAAAACACAAGGCAGACCTCCGTGCAGCCTCTAGAACACGATGGGAGATGTTTTTTGTGCTGGCACAGTTTCTCCTTGCCAGACAGAGTGGAAAAGCTTTTTGCTAAGATGTAGAGGAGAAGAGAGGCTAAAGACAAAGGTACGGTGCTCTGCAGAGCTAAGCACCGCTCCCGGATCTCTTTCGGCAGAAGGCGCACACCGCAGAGCACTGTGAGCGGCAGAATCGTCTTTGCGCGAAGAAGCAGCTTCTTCGTCTCCGGGAGCCGGAGAGAGCGGCAGCTTCGCAAAGGCGATGAAACAAGCTGTACAACACTGCGATTGTGTGCGCAACTTGCCAACTGAGAGAAAACAGTACCTGACCACTCTCCTGCCTTTTCTATTCTCATGAACATTCGATTGCAAGCTGTTTTGGACAACTTTCTTTCTCTTCTTGCAAAACACTCTGCAGACCTCCGTGCAGCCTCTAGAACACGATGGGAGATGTTTTCTGTGCTGGCACAGTTTCTCCTTGCCAGACAGAGTGGAAAAGCTTTTTGCTAAGATGTAGACGAGAAGAGAGGCTAAAGACGAAGGTACGGTGCTCTGCAGAGCTAAGCACCGCTCCCGGGCGTCTTTCGGCAGAAGGCGCACACCGCAGAGCACTGTGAGCGGCAGAATCGTCTTTGCGCGAAGAAGCAGCTTCTTCGTCTCCGGGAGCCGAGGAGAGCGGCAACTTCGCAAAGGTGATGAAACAAGCTGTACAACACTGCGATTGTGTGCGCAGCTTGTCCACTGAGAGAAAACAGTACCTGACCACTCTCCTGCCTTTTCTATTCACATGAACATTCGATTGGAAGCTGTTTTGGACAACTTTCTTTCTCTTCTTGAAAAACACTCGGCAGACCTCCGTGCAGCCTCTAGAACACGATGGGAGATGTTTCTCGTGCTGGCAAAGTTTCTCCTTGCCAGACAGAGTGGAAAAGCTTTTTGCTAAGATGTAGACGAGAAGAGAGGCTAAAGACGAAGGTACGGTGCTCTGCAGAGCTAAGCACCGCTCCCGGACCTCTTTCGGCAGAAGGCGCACACCGCAGAGCACTGTGAGCGGCAGAATCGTCTTTGCGCGAAGAAGCAGCTTCTTCGTCTCCGGGAGCCGGAGAGAGCGGCAGCTTCGCATAGGCGATGAAACAAGCTGTACAACACTGCGATTGTGTGCGCAGCTTGTCAACTGAGAGAAAATAGTACCTGACCACTCTCCTGCCTTTTCTATTCTCATGAACATTCGATTGCAAGCTGTTTTGGACAACTTTCTTTCTCTTCTTGCAAAACACTCGGCAGACCTCCGTGCAGCCTCTAGAACACGATGGGAGATGTTTTCTGTGCTGGCACAGTTTGTCCTTGCCAAACAGAGTGGAAAAGCTTTTTGCTAAGATGTAGACGAGAAGAGAGGCTAAAGACGAAGGTACGGTGCTCTGCACAGCTAAGCACGGCTCCCGGATCTCTTTCGGCAGAATGCGCACACCGCAGAGCACTGTGAGCGGCAGAATCGTCTTTGCGCGAAGAAGCAGCTTCTTCGTCTCCGGGAGCCGGAGAGAGCGGCAACTTCGCAAAGGTGATGAAACAAGCTGTACAACACTGCGATTGTGTGCGCAGCTTGGCAACTGAGAGAAAACAGTGCCTGACCACTCTCCTGCCTTTTCTATTCACATGAACATTCGATTGCAAGCTGTTTTGGACAACTTTCTTTCTCTTCTTGCAAAACACTCGGCAGACCTCCGTGTAGCCTCTAGAACACGATGGGAGATGTTTTTTGTGCTGGCACAGTTTCTCCTTGCCAGACAGAGTTGAAAAGCTTTTTGCTAAGATGTAGACGAGAAGAGAGGCTAAAGACGAAGGTACGGTGCTCTGCAGAGCTAAGCACCGCTCCCGGATCTCTTTCGGCAGAAGGCGCACACCGCAGAGCACTGTGAGCGGCAGAATCGTCCTTGCGCGAAGAAGCAGCTTCTTCGTCTCCGGGAGCCGGAGAGAGCGGCAACTTCGCAAAGGTGATGAAACAAGCTGTACAACACTGCGATTGTGTGCGCAGCTTGCCAACTGAGAGAAAACAGTACCTGACCACTCTCCTGCCTTTTCTATTCTCATGAACATTCGATTGCAAGCTGTTTTGGACAACTTTCTTTCTCTTCTTGCAAAACACTCTGCAGACCTCCGTGCAGCCTCTAGAACACGATGGGAGATGTTTTCTGTGCTGGCACAGTTTCTCCTTGCCAGACAGAGTGGAAAAGCTTTTTGCTAAGATGTAGACGAGAAGAGAGGCTAAAGACGAAGGTACGGTGCTCTGCAGAGCTAAGCACCGCTCCCGGGCGTCTTTCGGCAGAAGGCGCACACCGCAGAGCACTGTGAGCGGCAGAATCGTCTTTGCGCGAAGAAGCAGCTTCTTCGTCTCCGGGAGCCGAGGAGAGCGGCAACTTCGCAAAGGTGATGAAACAAGCTGTACAACACTGCGATTGTGTGCGCAGCTTGTCCACTGAGAGAAAACAGTACCTGACCACTCTCCTGCCTTTTCTATTCACATGAACATTCGATTGGAAGCTGTTTTGGACAACTTTCTTTCTCTTCTTGAAAAACACTCGGCAGACCTCCGTGCAGCCTCTAGAACACGATGGGAGATGTTTCTCGTGCTGGCAAAGTTTCTCCTTGCCAGACAGAGTGGAAAAGCTTTTTGCTAAGATGTAGACGAGAAGAGAGGCTAAAGACGAAGGTACGGTGCTCTGCAGAGCTAAACACCGCTCCCGGATCTCTTTCGGCAGAAGGCGCACACCGCAGAGCACTGTGAGCGGCAGAATCGTCTTTGCGCGAAGAAGCAGCTTCTTCGTCTCCGGGAGCCGGAGAGAGCGGCAACTTCGCAAAGGTGATGAAACAAGCTGTACAACACTGCGATTGTGTGCGCAGCTTGTCCACTGAGAGAAAACAGTACCTGACCACTCTCCTGCCTTTTCTATTCACATGAACATTCGATTGGAAGCTGTTTTGGACAACTTTCTTTCTCTTCTTGCAAAACACTCGGCAGACCTCCGTGCAGCCTCTAGAACACGATGGGAGATGTTTTTTGTGCTGGCACAGTTTCTCCTTGCCAGACAGAGTGGAAAAGCTTTTTGCTAAGATGTAGACGAGAAGAGAGGCTAAAGACGAAGGTACGGTGCTCTGCAGAGCTAAACACCGCTCCCGGATCTCTTTCGGCAGAAGGCGCACACCGCAGAGCACTGTGAGCGGCAGAATCGTCTTTGCGCGAAGAAGCAGCTTCTTCGTCTCCGGGAGCCGGAGAGAGCGGCAACTTCGCAAAGGTGATGAAACAAGCTGTACAACACTGCGATTGTGTGCGCAGCTTGGCAACTGAGAGAAAACAGTACCTGACCACTCTCCTGCCTTTTCTATTCACATGAACATTCGATTGCAATCTGTTTTGGACAACTTTCTTTCTCTTCTTGCAAAACACTCGGCAGACCTCCGTGCAGCCTCTAGAACACGATGGGAGATGTTTTTTGTGCTGGCACAGTTTCTCCTTGCCAGACAGAGTGGAAAAGCTTTTTGCTAAGATGTAGACGAGAAGAGAGGCTAAAGACGAAGGTACGGTGCTCTGCAGAGCTAAGCACCGCTCCCGGACCTCTTTCGGCAGAAGGCGCACACCGCAGAGCACTGTGAGCGGCAGAATCGTCTTTGCGCGAAGAAGCAGCTTCTTCGTCTCCGGGAGCCGGAGAGAGCGGCAGCTTCGCATAGGCGATGAAACAAGCTGTACAACACTGCGATTGTGTGCGCAGCTTGTCAACTGAGAGAAAATAGTACCTGACCACTCTCCTGCCTTTTCTATTCTCATGAACATTCGATTGCAAGCTGTTTTGGACAACTTTCTTTCTCTTCTTGCAAAACACTCGGCAGACCTCCGTGCAGCCTCTAGAACACGATGGGAGATGTTTTTTGTGCTGGCACAGTTTCTCCTTGCCAGACAGAGTGGAAAAGCTTTTTGCTAAGATGTAGACGAGAAGAGAGGCTAAAGACGAAGGTACGGTGCTCTGCAGAGCTAAGCACCGCTCCCGGATCTCTTTCGGCAGAAGGCGCACACCGCAGAGCACTGTGAGCGGCAGAATCGTCCTTGCGCGAAGAAGCAGCTTCTTCGTCTCCGGGAGCCGGAGAGAGCGGCAACTTGGCAAAGGTGATGAAACAAGCTGTACAACACTGCGATTGTGTGCGCAGCTTGCCAACTGAGAGAAAACAGTACCTGACCACTCTCCTGCCTTTTCTATTCACATGAACATTCGATTGCAAGCTGTTTTGGACAACTTTCTTTCTCTTCTTGCAAAACACTCGGCAGACCTCCGTGCAGCCTCTAGAACACGATGGGAGATGTTTTTTGTGCTGGCACAGTTTCTCCTTGCCAGACAGAGTGGAAAAGCTTTTTGCTAAGATGTAGAGGAGAAGAGAGGCTAAAGACGAAGGTACGGTGCTCTGCAGAGCTAAGCACCGCTCCCGGGCGTCTTTCGGCAGAAGGCGCACACCGCAGAGCACTGTGAGCGGCAGAATCGTCTTTGCGCGAAGAAGCAGCTTCTTCGTCTCCGGGAGCCGGAGAGAGCGGCAACTTGGCAAAGGCGATGAAACAAGCTGTACAACACTGCGATTGTGTGCGCAGCTTGGCAACTGAGAGAAAACAGTACCTGACCACTCTCCTGCCTTTTCTATTCTCATGAACATTCGATTGCAAGCTGTTTTGGACAACTTTCTTTCTCTTCTTGAAAAACACTCGGCAGACCTCCGTGCAGCCTCTAGAACACGATGGGAGATGTTTCTCGTGCTGGCAAAGTTTCTCCTTGCCAGACAGAGTGGAAAAGCTTTTTGCTAAGATGTAGACGAGAAGAGAGGCTAAAGACGAAGGTACGGTGCTCTGCAGAGCTAAGCACCGCTACCGGACCTCTTTCGGCAGAAGACACACACTGCAGAGCACTGTGAGCGGCAGAATCGTCTTTGCGCGAAGAAGCAGCTTCTTCGTCTCCCGGAGCCGCAGAGAGCGGCAACTTGGCAAAGGTGATGAACCAAGCTGTACAACACTGCGATTGTGTGCGCAGCTTGCCAACTGAGAGAAAACAGTACCTGACCACTCACCTGCCTTTTCTATTCACATGAACATTCGATTGCAAGCTGTTTTGGACAACTTTCTCTCTCTTCTTGCAAAACACTCGGCAGACCTCCGTGCAGCCTCTAGAAAACGATGGGAGATGTTTTTTGTGCTGGCACAGTTTGTCCTTGCCAAACAGAGTGGAAAAGCTTTTTGCTAAGATGTAGACGAGAAGAGAGGCTAAAGACGAAGGTACGGTGCTCTGCAGAGCTAAGCACCGCTACCGGACCTCTTTCGGCAGAAGACACACACTGCAGAGCACTGTGAGCGGCAGAATCGTCTTTGCGCGAAGAAGCAGCTTCTTCGTCTCCGGGAGCCGGAGAGAGCGGCAACTTCGCAAAGGTGATGAAACAAGCTGTACAACACTGCGATTGTGTGCGCAGCTTGGCAACTGAGAGAAAACAGTGCCTGACCACTCTCCTGCCTTTTCTATTCACATGAACATTCGATTGCAAGCTGTTTTGGACAACTTTCTTTCTCTTCTTGCAAAACACTCGGCAGACCTCCGTGTAGCCTCTAGAACACGATGGGAGATGTTTTTTGTGCTGGCACAGTTTCTCCTTGCCAGACAGAGTTGAAAAGCTTTTTGCTAAGATGTAGACGAGAAGAGAGGCTAAAGACGAAGGTACGGTGCTCTGCAGAGCTAAACACCGCTCCCGGATCTCTTTCGGCAGAAGGCGCACACCGCAGAGCACTGTGAGCGGCAGAATCGTCCTTGCGCGAAGAAGCAGCTTCTTCGTCTCCGGGAGCCGGAGAGAGCGGCAACTTCGCAAAGGTGATGAAACAAGCTGTACAACACTGCGATTGTGTGCGCAGCTTGCCAACTGAGAGAAAACAGTACCTGACCACTCTCCTGCCTTTTCTATTCACATGAACATTCGATTGCAAGCTGTTTTGGACAACTTTCTTTCTCTTCTTGCAAAACACTCGGCAGACCTCCGTGCAGCCTCTAGAACACGATGGGAGATGTTTTTTGTGCTGGCACAGTTTCTCCTTGCCAGACAGAGTGGAAAAGCTTTTTGCTAAGATGTAGAGGAGAAGAGAGGCTAAAGACGAAGGTACGGTGCTCTGCAGAGCTAAGCACCGCTCCCGGGCGTCTTTCGGCAGAAGGCGCACACCGCAGAGCACTGTGAGCGGCAGAATCGTCTTTGCGCGAAGAAGCAGCTTCTTCGTCTCCGGGAGCCGGAGAGAGCGGCAACTTGGCAAAGGCGATGAAACAAGCTGTACAACACTGCGATTGTGTGCGCAGCTTGGCAACTGAGAGAAAACAGTACCTGACCACTCTCCTGCCTTTTCTATTCTCATGAACATTCGATTGCAAGCTGTTTTGGACAACTTTCTTTCTCTTCTTGAAAAACACTCGGCAGACCTCCGTGCAGCCTCTAGAACACGATGGGAGATGTTTTTTGTGCTGGCACAGTTTCTCCTTGCCAGACAGAGTGGAAAAGCTTTTTGCTAAGATGTAGACGAGAAGAGAGGCTAAAGACGAAGGTACGGTGCTCTGCAGAGCTAAGCACCGCTACCGGACCTCTTTCGGCAGAAGACACACACTGCAGAGCACTGTGAGCGGCAGAATCGTCTTTGCGCGAAGAAGCAGCTTCTTCGTCTCCCGGAGCCGCAGAGAGCGGCAACTTGGCAAAGGTGATGAAACAAGCTGTACAACACTGCGATTGTGTGCGCAGCTTGCCAACTGAGAGAAAACAGTACCTGACCACTCACCTGCCTTTTCTATTCACATGAACATTCGATTGCAAGCTGTTTTGGACAACTTTCTTTCTCTTCTTGCAAAACACTCGGCAGACCTCCGTGCAGCCTCTAGAAAACGATGGGAGATGTTTTTTGTGCTGGCACAGTTTGTCCTTGCCAAACAGAGTGGAAAAGCTTTTTGCTAAGATGTAGACGAGAAGAGAGGCTAAAGACGAAGGTACGGTGCTCTGCAGAGCTAAGCACAGCTCCCGGACCTCTTTCGGGAGAAGACACACACTGCAGAGCACTGTGAGCGGCAGAATCGTCTTTGCGCGAAGAAGCAGCTTCTTCGTCTCCGGGAGCCGGAGAGAGCGGCAACTTCGCAAAGGTGATGAAACAAGCTGTACAACACTGCGATTGTTTGCGCAGCTTGCCAACTGAGAGAAAACAGTACCTGACCACTCTGCTGCCTTTTCTATTCACATGAACATTCGATTGCAAGCTGTTTTGGACAACTTTCTTTCTCTTCTTGCAAAACACTCGGCAGACCTCCGTGCAGCCTCTAGAACACGATGGGAGATGTTTTTTGTGCTGGCACAGTTTCTCCTTGCCAGACAGAGTGGAAAAGCTTTTTGCTAAGATGTAGAGGAGAAGAGAGGCTAAAGACGAAGGTATGGTGCTCTGCAGAGCTAAGCACCGCTCCCGGATCTCTTTCGGCAGAAGGCGCACACCGCAGAGCACTGTGAGCGGCAGAATCGTCTTTGCGCGAAGAAGCAGCTTCTTCGTCTCCGGGAGCCGGAGAGAGCGGCAACTTGGCAAAGGCGATGAAACAAGCTGTACAACACTGCGATTGTGTGCGCAACTTGCCAACTGAGAGAAAACAGTACCTGACCACTCTCCTGCCTTTTCTATTCTCATGAACATTCGATTGCAAGCTGTTTTGGACAACTTTCTTTCTCTTCTTGCAAAACACTCTGCAGACCTCCGTGCAGCCTCTAGAACACGATGGGAGATGTTTTCTGTGCTGGCACAGTTTCTCCTTGCCAGACAGAGTGGAAAAGCTTTTTGCTAAGATGTAGACGAGAAGAGAGGCTAAAGACGAAGGTACGGTGCTCTGCAGAGCTAAGCACCGCTCCCGGGCGTCTTTCGGCAGAAGGCGCACACCGCAGAGCACTGTGAGCGGCAGAATCGTCTTTGCGCGAAGAAGCAGCTTCTTCGTCTCCGGGAGCCGAGGAGAGCGGCAACTTCGCAAAGGTGATGAAACAAGCTGTACAACACTGCGATTGTGTGCGCAGCTTGTCCACTGAGAGAAAACAGTACCTGACCACTCTCCTGCCTTTTCTATTCACATGAACATTCGATTGGAAGCTGTTTTGGACAACTTTCTTTCTCTTCTTGAAAAACACTCGGCAGACCTCCGTGCAGCCTCTAGAACACGATGGGAGATGTTTCTCGTGCTGGCAAAGTTTCTCCTTGCCAGACAGAGTGGAAAAGCTTTTTGCTAAGATGTAGACGAGAAGAGAGGCTAAAGACGAAGGTACGGTGCTCTGCAGAGCTAAACACCGCTCCCGGATCTCTTTCGGCAGAAGGCGCACACCGCAGAGCACTGTGAGCGGCAGAATCGTCTTTGCGCGAAGAAGCAGCTTCTTCGTCTCCGGGAGCCGGAGAGAGCGGCAACTTCGCAAAGGTGATGAAACAAGCTGTACAACACTGCGATTGTGTGCGCAGCTTGTCCACTGAGAGAAAACAGTACCTGACCACTCTCCTGCCTTTTCTATTCACATGAACATTCGATTGGAAGCTGTTTTGGACAACTTTCTTTCTCTTCTTGCAAAACACTCGGCAGACCTCCGTGCAGCCTCTAGAACACGATGGGAGATGTTTTTTGTGCTGGCACAGTTTCTCCTTGCCAGACAGAGTGGAAAAGCTTTTTGCTAAGATGTAGACGAGAAGAGAGGCTAAAGACGAAGGTACGGTGCTCTGCAGAGCTAAACACCGCTCCCGGATCTCTTTCGGCAGAAGGCGCACACCGCAGAGCACTGTGAGCGGCAGAATCGTCTTTGCGCGAAGAAGCAGCTTCTTCGTCTCCGGGAGCCGGAGAGAGCGGCAACTTCGCAAAGGTGATGAAACAAGCTGTACAACACTGCGATTGTGTGCGCAGCTTGGCAACTGAGAGAAAACAGTACCTGACCACTCTCCTGCCTTTTCTATTCACATGAACATTCGATTGCAATCTGTTTTGGACAACTTTCTTTCTCTTCTTGCAAAACACTCGGCAGACCTCCGTGCAGCCTCTAGAACACGATGGGAGATGTTTTTTGTGCTGGCACAGTTTCTCCTTGCCAGACAGAGTGGAAAAGCTTTTTGCTAAGATGTAGACGAGAAGAGAGGCTAAAGACGAAGGTACGGTGCTCTGCAGAGCTAAGCACCGCTCCCGGACCTCTTTCGGCAGAAGGCGCACACCGCAGAGCACTGTGAGCGGCAGAATCGTCTTTGCGCGAAGAAGCAGCTTCTTCGTCTCCGGGAGCCGGAGAGAGCGGCAGCTTCGCATAGGCGATGAAACAAGCTGTACAACACTGCGATTGTGTGCGCAGCTTGTCAACTGAGAGAAAATAGTACCTGACCACTCTCCTGCCTTTTCTATTCTCATGAACATTCGATTGCAAGCTGTTTTGGACAACTTTCTTTCTCTTCTTGCAAAACACTCGGCAGACCTCCGTGCAGCCTCTAGAACACGATGGGAGATGTTTTTTGTGCTGGCACAGTTTCTCCTTGCCAGACAGAGTGGAAAAGCTTTTTGCTAAGATGTAGACGAGAAGAGAGGCTAAAGACGAAGGTACGGTGCTCTGCAGAGCTAAGCACCGCTCCCGGATCTCTTTCGGCAGAAGGCGCACACCGCAGAGCACTGTGAGCGGCAGAATCGTCCTTGCGCGAAGAAGCAGCTTCTTCGTCTCCGGGAGCCGGAGAGAGCGGCAACTTGGCAAAGGTGATGAAACAAGCTGTACAACACTGCGATTGTGTGCGCAGCTTGCCAACTGAGAGAAAACAGTACCTGACCACTCTCCTGCCTTTTCTATTCACATGAACATTCGATTGCAAGCTGTTTTGGACAACTTTCTTTCTCTTCTTGCAAAACACTCGGCAGACCTCCGTGCAGCCTCTAGAACACGATGGGAGATGTTTTTTGTGCTGGCACAGTTTCTCCTTGCCAGACAGAGTGGAAAAGCTTTTTGCTAAGATGTAGAGGAGAAGAGAGGCTAAAGACGAAGGTACGGTGCTCTGCAGAGCTAAGCACCGCTCCCGGGCGTCTTTCGGCAGAAGGCGCACACCGCAGAGCACTGTGAGCGGCAGAATCGTCTTTGCGCGAAGAAGCAGCTTCTTCGTCTCCGGGAGCCGGAGAGAGCGGCAACTTGGCAAAGGCGATGAAACAAGCTGTACAACACTGCGATTGTGTGCGCAGCTTGGCAACTGAGAGAAAACAGTACCTGACCACTCTCCTGCCTTTTCTATTCTCATGAACATTCGATTGCAAGCTGTTTTGGACAACTTTCTTTCTCTTCTTGAAAAACACTCGGCAGACCTCCGTGCAGCCTCTAGAACACGATGGGAGATGTTTCTCGTGCTGGCAAAGTTTCTCCTTGCCAGACAGAGTGGAAAAGCTTTTTGCTAAGATGTAGACGAGAAGAGAGGCTAAAGACGAAGGTACGGTGCTCTGCAGAGCTAAGCACCGCTACCGGACCTCTTTCGGCAGAAGACACACACTGCAGAGCACTGTGAGCGGCAGAATCGTCTTTGCGCGAAGAAGCAGCTTCTTCGTCTCCCGGAGCCGCAGAGAGCGGCAACTTGGCAAAGGTGATGAACCAAGCTGTACAACACTGCGATTGTGTGCGCAGCTTGCCAACTGAGAGAAAACAGTACCTGACCACTCACCTGCCTTTTCTATTCACATGAACATTCGATTGCAAGCTGTTTTGGACAACTTTCTCTCTCTTCTTGCAAAACACTCGGCAGACCTCCGTGCAGCCTCTAGAAAACGATGGGAGATGTTTTTTGTGCTGGCACAGTTTGTCCTTGCCAAACAGAGTGGAAAAGCTTTTTGCTGAGATGTAGACGAGAAGAGAGGCTAAAGACGAAGGTACGGTGCTCTGCAGAGCTAAGCACAGCTCCCGGACCTCTTTCGGGAGAAGACACACACTGCAGAGCACTGTGAGCGGCAGAATCGTCTTTGCGCGAAGAAGCAGCTTCTTCGTCTCCGGGAGCCGGAGAGAGCGGCAACTTCGCAAAGGTGATGAAACAAGCTGTACAACACTGCGATTGTTTGCGCAGCTTGCCAACTGAGAGAAAACAGTACCTGACCACTCTGCTGCCTTTTCTATTCACATGAACATTCGATTGCAAGCTGTTTTGGACAACTTTCTTTCTCTTCTTGCAAAACACACGGCAGACCTCCGTGCAGCCTCTAGAACACGATGGGAGATGTTTTTTGTGCTGGCACAGTTTCTCCTTGCCAGACAGAGTGGAAAAGCTTTTTGCTAAGATGTAGACGAGAAGAGAGGCTAAAGACAAAGGTACGGTGCTCTGCAGAGCTAAGCACCGCTCCCGGATCTCTTTCGGCAGAAGGCGCACACCGCAGAGCACTGTGAGCGGCAGAATCGTCTTTGCGCGAAGAAGCAGCTTCTTCGTCTCCGGGAGCCGGAGAGAGCGGCAGCTTCGCAAAGGCGATGAAACAAGCTGTACAACACTGCGATTGTGTGCGCAACTTGCCAACTGAGAGAAAACAGTACCTGACCACTCTCCTGCCTTTTCTATTCTCATGAACATTCGATTGCAAGCTGTTTTGGACAACTTTCTTTCTCTTCTTGCAAAACACTCTGCAGACCTCCGTGCAGCCTCTAGAACACGATGGGAGATGTTTTCTGTGCTGGCACAGTTTCTCCTTGCCAGACAGAGTGGAAAAGCTTTTTGCTAAGATGTAGACGAGAAGAGAGGCTAAAGACGAAGGTACGGTGCTCTGCAGAGCTAAGCACCGCTCCCGGGCGTCTTTCGGCAGAAGGCGCACACCGCAGAGCACTGTGAGCGGCAGAATCGTCTTTGCGCGAAGAAGCAGCTTCTTCGTCTCCGGGAGCCGAGGAGAGCGGCAACTTCGCAAAGGTGATGAAACAAGCTGTACAACACTGCGATTGTGTGCGCAGCTTGTCCACTGAGAGAAAACAGTACCTGACCACTCTCCTGCCTTTTCTATTCACATGAACATTCGATTGGAAGCTGTTTTGGACAACTTTCTTTCTCTTCTTGAAAAACACTCGGCAGACCTCCGTGCAGCCTCTAGAACACGATGGGAGATGTTTCTCGTGCTGGCAAAGTTTCTCCTTGCCAGACAGAGTGGAAAAGCTTTTTGCTAAGATGTAGACGAGAAGAGAGGCTAAAGACGAAGGTACGGTTCTCTGCAGAGCTAAACACCGCTCCCGGATCTCTTTCGGCAGAAGGCGCACACCGCAGAGCACTGTGAGCGGCAGAATCGTCTTTGCGCGAAGAAGCAGCTTCTTCGTCTCCGGGAGCCGGAGAGAGCGGCAACTTCGCAAAGGTGATGAAACAAGCTGTACAACACTGCGATTGTGTGCGCAGCTTGCCAACTGAGAGAAAACAGTACCTGACCACTCTCCTGCCTTTTCTATTCACATGAACATTCGATTGCAATCTGTTTTGGACAACTTTCTTTCTCTTCTTGCAAAACACTCGGCAGACCTCCGTGCAGCCTCTAGAACACGATGGGAGATGTTTTTTGTGCTGGCACAGTTTCTCCTTGCCAGACAGAGTGGAAAAGCTTTTTGCTAAGATGTAGACGAGAAGAGAGGCTAAAGACGAAGGTACGGTGCTCTGCAGAGCTAAGCACCGCTCCCGGACCTCTTTCGGCAGAAGGCGCACACCGCAGAGCACTGTGAGCGGCAGAATCGTCTTTGCGCGAAGAAGCAGCTTCTTCGTCTCCGGGAGCCGGAGAGAGCGGCAGCTTCGCATAGGCGATGAAACAAGCTGTACAACACTGCGATTGTGTGCGCAGCTTGTCAACTGAGAGAAAATAGTACCTGACCACTCTCCTGCCTTTTCTATTCTCATGAACATTCGATTGCAAGCTGTTTTGGACAACTTTCTTTCTCTTCTTGCAAAACACTCGGCAGACCTCCGTGCAGCCTCTAGAACACGATGGGAGATGTTTTCTGTGCTGGCACAGTTTGTCCTTGCCAAACAGAGTGGAAAAGCTTTTTGCTAAGATGTAGACGAGAAGAGAGGCTAAAGACGAAGGTACGGTGCTCTGCACAGCTAAGCACGGCTCCCGGATCTCTTTCGGCAGAATGCGCACACCGCAGAGCACTGTGAGCGGCAGAATCGTCTTTGCGCGAAGAAGCAGCTTCTTCGTCTCCGGGAGCCGGAGAGAGCGGCAACTTCGCAAAGGTGATGAAACAAGCTGTACAACACTGCGATTGTGTGCGCAGCTTGGCAACTGAGAGAAAACAGTGCCTGACCACTCTCCTGCCTTTTCTATTCACATGAACATTCGATTGCAAGCTGTTTTGGACAACTTTCTTTCTCTTCTTGCAAAACACTCGGCAGACCTCCGTGTAGCCTCTAGAACACGATGGGAGATGTTTTTTGTGCTGGCACAGTTTCTCCTTGCCAGACAGAGTTGAAAAGCTTTTTGCTAAGATGTAGACGAGAAGAGAGGCTAAAGACGAAGGTACGGTGCTCTGCAGAGCTAAGCACCGCTCCCGGATCTCTTTCGGCAGAAGGCGCACACCGCAGAGCACTGTGAGCGGCAGAATCGTCCTTGCGCGAAGAAGCAGCTTCTTCGTCTCCGGGAGCCGGAGAGAGCGGCAACTTCGCAAAGGTGATGAAACAAGCTGTACAACACTGCGATTGTGTGCGCAGCTTGCCAACTGAGAGAAAACAGTACCTGACCACTCTCCTGCCTTTTCTATTCACATGAACATTCGATTGCAAGCTGTTTTGGACAACTTTCTTTCTCTTCTTGCAAAACACTCGGCAGACCTCCGTGCAGCCTCTAGAACACGATGGGAGATGTTTTTTGTGCTGGCACAGTTTCTCCTTGCCAGACAGAGTGGAAAAGCTTTTTGCTAAGATGTAGAGGAGAAGAGAGGCTAAAGACGAAGGTACGGTGCTCTGCAGAGCTAAGCACCGCTCCCGGGCGTCTTTCGGCAGAAGGCGCACACCGCAGAGCACTGTGAGCGGCAGAATCGTCTTTGCGCGAAGAAGCAGCTTCTTCGTCTCCGGGAGCCGGAGAGAGCGGCAACTTGGCAAAGGCGATGAAACAAGCTGTACAACACTGCGATTGTGTGCGCAGCTTGCCAACTGAGAGAAAACAGTACCTGACCACTCACCTGCCTTTTCTATTCACATGAACATTCGATTGCAAGCTGTTTTGGACAACTTTCTTTCTCTTCTTGCAAAACACTCGGCAGACCTCCGTGCAGCCTCTAGAAAACGATGGGAGATGTTTTTTGTGCTGGCACAGTTTGTCCTTGCCAAACAGAGTGGAAAAGCTTTTTGCTAAGATGTAGACGAGAAGAGAGGCTAAAGACGAAGGTACGGTGCTCTGCAGAGCTAAGCACAGCTCCCGGACCTCTTTCGGGAGAAGACACACACTGCAGAGCACTGTGAGCGGCAGAATCGTCTTTGCGCGAAGAAGCAGCTTCTTCGTCTCCGGGAGCCGGAGAGAGCGGCAACTTCGCAAAGGTGATGAAACAAGCTGTACAACACTGCGATTGTTTGCGCAGCTTGCCAACTGAGAGAAAACAGTACCTGACCACTCTGCTGCCTTTTCTATTCACATGAACATTCGATTGCAAGCTGTTTTGGACAACTTTCTTTCTCTTCTTGCAAAACACTCGGCAGACCTCCGTGCAGCCTCTAGAACACGATGGGAGATGTTTTTTGTGCTGGCACAGTTTCTCCTTGCCAGACAGAGTGGAAAAGCTTTTTGCTAAGATGTAGACGAGAAGAGAGGCTAAAGACGAAGGTATGGTGCTCTGCAGAGCTAAGCACCGCTCCCGGATCTCTTTCGGCAGAAGGCGCACACCGCAGAGCACTGTGAGCGGCAGAATCGTCTTTGCGCGAAGAAGCAGCTTCTTCGTCTCCGGGAGCCGGAGAGAGCGGCAACTTGGCAAAGGCGATGAAACAAGCTGTACAACACTGCGATTGTGTGCGCAACTTGCCAACTGAGAGAAAACAGTACCTGACCACTCTCCTGCCTTTTCTATTCTCATGAACATTCGATTGCAAGCTGTTTTGGACAACTTTCTTTCTCTTCTTGCAAAACACTCTGCAGACCTCCGTGCAGCCTCTAGAACACGATGGGAGATGTTTTCTGTGCTGGCACAGTTTCTCCTTGCCAGACAGAGTGGAAAAGCTTTTTGCTAAGATGTAGACGAGAAGAGAGGCTAAAGACGAAGGTACGGTGCTCTGCAGAGCTAAGCACCGCTCCCGGGCGTCTTTCGGCAGAAGGCGCACACCGCAGAGCACTGTGAGCGGCAGAATCGTCTTTGCGCGAAGAAGCAGCTTCTTCGTCTCCGGGAGCCGAGGAGAGCGGCAACTTCGCAAAGGTGATGAAACAAGCTGTACAACACTGCGATTGTGTGCGCAGCTTGTCCACTGAGAGAAAACAGTACCTGACCACTCTCCTGCCTTTTCTATTCACATGAACATTCGATTGGAAGCTGTTTTGGACAACTTTCTTTCTCTTCTTGAAAAACACTCGGCAGACCTCCGTGCAGCCTCTAGAACACGATGGGAGATGTTTCTCGTGCTGGCAAAGTTTCTCCTTGCCAGACAGAGTGGAAAAGCTTTTTGCTAAGATGTAGACGAGAAGAGAGGCTAAAGACGAAGGTACGGTGCTCTGCAGAGCTAAACACCGCTCCCGGATCTCTTTCGGCAGAAGGCGCACACCGCAGAGCACTGTGAGCGGCAGAATCGTCTTTGCGCGAAGAAGCAGCTTCTTCGTCTCCGGGAGCCGGAGAGAGCGGCAACTTCGCAAAGGTGATGAAACAAGCTGTACAACACTGCGATTGTGTGCGCAGCTTGGCAACTGAGAGAAAACAGTACCTGACCACTCTCCTGCCTTTTCTATTCACATGAACATTCGATTGCAATCTGTTTTGGACAACTTTCTTTCTCTTCTTGCAAAACACTCGGCAGACCTCCGTGCAGCCTCTAGAACACGATGGGAGATGTTTTTTGTGCTGGCACAGTTTCTCCTTGCCAGACAGAGTGGAAAAGCTTTTTGCTAAGATGTAGACGAGAAGAGAGGCTAAAGACGAAGGTACGGTGCTCTGCAGAGCTAAGCACCGCTCCCGGACCTCTTTCGGCAGAAGGCGCACACCGCAGAGCACTGTGAGCGGCAGAATCGTCTTTGCGCGAAGAAGCAGCTTCTTCGTCTCCGGGAGCCGGAGAGAGCGGCAGCTTCGCATAGGCGATGAAACAAGCTGTACAACACTGCGATTGTGTGCGCAGCTTGTCAACTGAGAGAAAATAGTACCTGACCACTCTCCTGCCTTTTCTATTCACATGAACATTCGATTGCAAGCTGTTTTGGACAAGTTTCTATCTCTTCTTGCAAAACACTCGGCAGACCTCCGTGCAGCCTCTAGAACACGATGGGAGATGTTTTTTGTGCTGGCACAGTTTCTCCTTGCCAGACAGAGTAGAAAAGCTTTTTGCTAAGATGTAGACGAGAGGAGAGGCTAAAGACGAAGGTACGGTGCTCTGCAGAGCTAAGCACCGCTCCCGGACCTCTTTCGGCAGAAGGCGCACACCGCAGAGCACTGTGAGCGGCAGAATCGTCTTTGCGCGAAGAAGCAGCTTCTTCGTCTCCGGGAGCCGGAGAGAGCGGCAGCTTCGCATAGGCGATGAAACAAGCTGTACAACACTGCGATTGTGTGCGCAGCTTGTCAACTGAGAGAAAATAGTACCTGACCACTCTCCTGCCTTTTCTATTCTCATGAACATTCGATTGCAAGCTGTTTTGGACAACTTTCTTTCTCTTCTTGCAAAACACTCGGCAGACCTCCGTGCAGCCTCTAGAACACGATGGGAGATGTTTTCTGTGCTGGCACAGTTTGTCCTTGCCAAACAGAGTGGAAAAGCTTTTTGCTAAGATGTAGACGAGAAGAGAGGCTAAAGACGAAGGTACGGTGCTCTGCACAGCTAAGCACCGCTCCCGGATCTCTTTCGGCAGAATGCGCACACCGCAGAGCACTGTGAGCGGCAGAATCGTCTTTGCGCGAAGAAGCAGCTTCTTCGTCTCCGGGAGCCGGAGAGAGCGGCAACTTCGCAAAGGTGATGAAACAAGCTGTACAACACTGCGATTGTGTGCGCAGCTTGGCAACTGAGAGAAAACAGTGCCTGACCACTCTCCTGCCTTTTCTATTCACATGAACATTCGATTGCAAGCTGTTTTGGACAACTTTCTTTCTCTTCTTGCAAAACACTCGGCAGACCTCCGTGCAGCCTCTAGAACACGATGGGAGATGTTTTTTGTGCTGGCACAGTTTCTCCTTGCCAGACAGAGTGGAAAAGCTTTTTGCTAAGATGTAGACGAGAAGAGAGGCTAAAGACGAAGGTACGGTGCTCTGCAGAGCTAAGCACCGCTCCCGGATCTCTTTCGGCAGAAGGCGCACACCGCAGAGCACTGTGAGCGGCAGAATCGTCCTTGCGCGAAGAAGCAGCTTCTTCGTCTCCGGGAGCCGGAGAGAGCGGCAACTTGGCAAAGGTGATGAAACAAGCTGTACAACACTGCGATTGTGTGCGCAGCTTGCCAACTGAGAGAAAACAGTACCTGACCACTCTCCTGCCTTTTCTATTCACATGAACATTCGATTGCAAGCTGTTTTGGACAACTTTCTTTCTCTTCTTGCAAAACACTCGGCAGACCTCCGTGCAGCCTCTAGAACACGATGGGAGATGGTTTCTGTGCTGGCACAGTTTCTCCTTGCCAGACAGAGTGGAAAAGCTTTTTGCTAAGATGTAGACGAGAAGAGAGGCTAAAGACGAAGGTACGGTGCTCTGCAGAGCTAAGCACCGCTCCCGGATCTCTTTCGGCAGAAGGCGCACACCGCAGAGCACTGTGAGCGGCAGAATCGTCTTTGCGCGAAGAAGCAGCTTCTTCGTCTCCGGGAGCCGGAGTGAGCGGCAACTTCGCAAAGGTGATGAAACAAGCTGTACAACACTGCGATTGTGTGCGCAGCTTGGCAACTGAGAGAAAACAGTACCTGACCACTCTCCTGCCTTTTCTATTCACATGAACATTCGATTGCAAGCTGTTTTGGACAACTTTCCTTCTCTTCTTGCAAAACACTCGGCAGACCTCCGTGCAGCCTCTAGAACACGATGGGAGATGTTTTTTGTGCTGGCACAGTTTCTCCTTGCCAGACAGAGTGGAAAAGCTTTTTGCTAAGATGTAGACGAGAAGAGAGGCTAAAGATGAAGGTACGGTGCTCTGCAGAGCTAAGCACCGCTCCCGGGCGTCTTTCGGCAGAAGGCGCACACCGCAGAGCACTGTGAGCGGCAGAATCGTCTTTGCGCGAAGAAGCAGCTTCTTCGTCTCCGGGAGCCGGAGAGAGCGGCAGCTTCGCAAAGGCAATGAAACAAGCTGTACAACACTGCGATTGTGTGCGCAGCTTGCCAACTGAGAGAAAACAGTACCTGACCACTCTCCTGCCTTTTCTATTCACATGAACATTCGATTGCAAGCTGTTTTGGACAACTTTCCTTCTCTTCTTGCAAAACACTCGGCAGACCTCCGTGCAGCCTCTAGAACACGATGGGAGATGTTTTTTGTGCTGGCAGAGTTTGTCCTTGCCAGACAGAGTGGAAAAGCTTTTTGCTAAGATGTAGACGAGAAGAGAGGCTAAAGAAGCAGGTACGGTGCTCTGCAGAGCTAAGCACCGCTCCCGGACCTCTTTCGGCAGAAGGCGCACACCGCAGAGCACTGTGAGCGGCAGAATCGTCTTTGCGCGAGGAAGCAGCTTCTTCGTCTCCGGGAGCCGGAGAGAGCGGCAACTTGGCAAAGGTGATGAAACAAGCTGTACAACACTGCGATTGTGTGCGCAGCTTGCCAACTGAGAGAAAACAGTACCTGACCACTCTCCTGCCTTTTCTATTCACATGAACATTCGATTGCAAGCTATTTTGGACAACTTTCTTTCTCTTCTTGCAAAACACTCGGCAGACCTCCGTGCAGCCTCTAGAACACGATGGGAGATGTTTTTTGTGCTGGCACAGTTTCTCCTTGCCAGACAGAGTGGAAAAGCTTTTTGCTAAGATGTAGACGAGAAGAGAGGCTAAAGACGAAGGTACTGTGCTCTGCAGAGCTAAGCACCGCTCCCGGGCGTCTTTCGGCAGAAGGCGCACACCGCAGAGCACTGTGAGCGGCAGAATCGTCTTTGCGCGAAGAAGCAGCTTCTTCGTCTCCGGGAGCCGGAGAGAGAGGCAACTTTGCAGAGGTGATGAAACAAGCTGTACAACACTGCGATTGTGTGCGCAGCTTGCCAACTGAGAGAAAACAGTACCTGACCACTCTCCTGCCTTTTCTATTCACATGAACATTCGATTGCAAGCTGTTTTGGACAACTTTCTTTCTCTTCTTGCAAAACACTCGGCAGACCTCCGTGCAGCCTCTAGAACACGATGGGAGATGTTTTTTGTGCTGGCACAGTTTCTCCTTGCCAGACAGAGTGGAAAAGCTTTTTGCTAAGATGTAGACGAGAAGAGAGGCTAAAGACGAAGGTACGGTGCTCTGCAGAGCTAAGCACCGCTCCCGGATCTCTTTCGGCAGAAGGCGCACACCGCAGAGCACTGTGAGCGGCAGAATCGTCTTTGCGCGAAGAAGCAGCTTCTTCGTCTCCGGGAGCCGGAGAGAGCGGCAACTTCGCAAAGGCGATGAAACAAGCTGTACAACACTGCGATTGTGTGCGCAGCTTGCCAACTGAGAGAAAACAGTACCTGACCACTCTCCTGCCTTTTCTATTCACATGAACATTCGATTGCAAGCTGTTTTGGACAACTTTCTTTCTCTTCTTGCAAAACACTCGGCAGACCTCCGTGCAGCCTCTAGAACACGATGGGAGATGTTTTTTGTGCTGGCACAGTTTCTCCTTGCCAGACAGAGTGGAAAAGGTTTTTGCTAAGATGTAGACGAAAAGAGAGGCTAAAGACGAAGGTACGGTGCTCTGCAGAGCTAAGCACAGCTCCCGGACCTCTTTCGGCAGAAGGCGCACACCGCAGAGCACTGTGAGCGGCAGAATCGTCTTTGCGCGAGGAAGCAGCTTCTTCGTCTCCGGGAGCCGGAGAGAGCGGCAACTTCGCAAAGGTGATGAAACAAGCTGTACAACACTGCGATTGTGTGCGCAGCTTGGCAACTGAGAGAAAACAGTACCTGACCACTCTCCTGCCTTTTCTATTCACATGAACATTCGATTGCAAGCTGTTTTGGACAACTTTCCTTCTCTTCTTGCAAAACACTCGGCAGACCTCCGTGCAGCCTCTAGAACACGATGGGAGATGTTTTTTGTGCTGGCACAGTTTCTCCTTGCCAGACAGAGTGGAAAAGCTTTTTGCTAAGATGTAGACGAGAAGAGAGGCTAAAGACGAAGGTACGGTGCTCTGCAGAGCTAAGCACAGGTCCCGGGCGTCTTTCGGCAGAAGGCGGACACCGCAGAGCACTGTGAGCGGCAGAATCGTCTTTGCGCGAAGAAGCAGCTTCTTCGTCTCCGGGAGCCGGAGAGAGCGGCAGCTTCGCAAAGGCGATGAAACAAGCTGTACAACACTGCGATTGTGTGCGCAGCTTGGCAACTGAGAGAAAACAGTACCTGACCACTCTCCTGCCTTTTCTATTCACATGAACATTCGATTGCAAGCTGTTTTGGACAACTTTCTTTCTCTTCTTGCAAAACACTCGGCAGACCTCCGTGCAGCTTCTAGAACACGATGGGAGAAGTTTTTTGTGCTGGCACAGTTTCTCCTTGCCAGACAGAGTGGAAAAGCTTTTTGCTAAGATGTAGACGAGAAGAGAGGCTAACGACGAAGGTACGGTGCTCTGCAGAGCTAAGCACCGCTCCCGGATCTCTTTCGGCAGAAGGCGCACACCGCAGAGCACTGTGAGCGGCAGAATCGTCTTTGCGCGAAGAAGCAGCTTCTTCGTCTCCGGGAGCCGGAGAGAGCGGCAACTTCGCAAAGGCGATGAAACAAGCTGTACAACACTGCGATTGTGTGCGCAGCTTGCCAACTGAGAGAAAACAGTACCTGACCACTCTCCTGCCTTTTCTATTCACATGAACATTCGATTGCAAGCTGTTTTGGACAACTTTCTTTCTCTTCTTGCAAAACACTCGGCAGACCTCCGTGCAGCCTCTAGAACACGATGGGAGATGTTTTTTGTGCTGGCACAGTTTCTCCTTGCCAGACAGAGTGGAAAAGGTTTTTGCTAAGATGTAGACGAAAAGAGAGGCTAAAGACGAAGGTACGGTGCTCTGCAGAGCTAAGCACAGCTCCCGGACCTCTTTCGGCAGAAGGCGCACACCGCAGAGCACTGTGAGCGGCAGAATCGTCTTTGCGCGAGGAAGCAGCTTCTTCGTCTCCGGGAGCCGGAGAGAGCGGCAACTTCGCAAAGGTGATGAAACAAGCTGTACAACACTGCGATTGTGTGCGCAGCTTGGCAACTGAGAGAAAACAGTACCTGACCACTCTCCTGCCTTTTCTATTCACATGAACATTCGATTGCAAGCTGTTTTGGACAACTTTCCTTCTCTTCTTGCAAAACACTCGGCAGACCTCCGTGCAGCCTCTAGAACACGATGGGAGATGTTTTTTGTGCTGGCACAGTTTCTCCTTGCCAGACAGAGTGGAAAAGCTTTTTGCTAAGATGTAGACGAGAAGAGAGGCTAAAGACGAAGGTACGGTGCTCTGCAGAGCTAAGCACAGGTCCCGGGCGTCTTTCGGCAGAAGGCGGACACCGCAGAGCACTGTGAGCGGCAGAATCGTCTTTGCGCGAAGAAGCAGCTTCTTCGTCTCCGGGAGCCGGAGAGAGCGGCAGCTTCGCAAAGGCGATGAAACAAGCTGTACAACACTGCGATTGTGTGCGCAGCTTGGCAACTGAGAGAAAACAGTACCTGACCACTCTCCTGCCTTTTCTATTCACATGAACATTCGATTGCAAGCTGTTTTGGACAACTTTCTTTCTCTTCTTGCAAAACACTCGGCAGACCTCCGTGCAGCTTCTAGAACACGATGGGAGAAGTTTTTTGTGCTGGCACAGTTTCTCCTTGCCAGACAGAGTGGAAAAGCTTTTTGCTAAGATGTAGACGAGAAGAGAGGCTAACGACGAAGGTACGGTGCTCTGCAGAGCTAAGCACCGCTCCCGGATCTCTTTCGGCAGAAGGCGCACACCGCAGAGCACTGTGAGCGGCAGAATCGTCTTTGCGCGAAGAAGCAGCTTCTTCGTCTCCGGGAGCCGGAGAGAGCGGCAACTTCGCAAAGGTGATGAAACAAGCTGTACAACACTGCGATTGTGTGCGCAGCTTGCCAACTGAGAGAAAACAGTACCTGACCACTCTCCTGCCTTTTCTATTCACATGAACATTCGATTGCAATCTGTTTTGGACAACTTTCTTTCTCTTCTTGCAAAACACTCGGCAGACCTCCGTGCAGCCTCTAGAACACGATGGGAGATGTTTTTTGTGCTGGCACAGTTTCTCCTTGCCAGACAGAGTGGAAAAGCTTTTTGCTAAGATGTAGACGAGAAGAGAGGCTAAAGACGAAGGTACTGTGCTCTGCAGAGCTAAGCACCGCTCCCGGGCGTCTTTCGGCAGAAGGCGCACACCGCAGAGCACTGTGAGCGGCAGAATCGTCTTTGCGCGAAGAAGCAGCTTCTTCGTCTCCGGGAGCCGGAGAGAGAGGCAACTTTGCAGAGGTGATGAAACAAGCTGTACAACACTGCGATTGTGTGCGCAGCTTGCCAACTGAGAGAAAACAGTACCTGACCACTCTCCTGCCTTTTCTATTCACATGAACATTCGATTGCAAGCTGTTTTGGACAACTTTCTTTCTCTTCTTGCAAAACACTCGGCAGACCTCCGTGCAGCCTCTAGAACACGATGGGAGATGTTTTTTGTGCTGGCACAGTTTCTCCTTGCCAGACAGAGTGGAAAAGCTTTTTGCTAAGATGTAGACGAGAAGAGAGGCTAAAGACGAAGGTACGGTGCTCTGC
Organism: Melozone crissalis; assembly: GCF_028551555.1. Lineage (NCBI taxonomy): Eukaryota > Metazoa > Chordata > Aves > Passeriformes > Passerellidae > Melozone > Melozone crissalis. The sequence continues at coordinate 64,415 of NW_026536294.1, read as the reverse complement.
AGAGCTAAGCACCGCTCCCGGATCTCTTTCGGCAGAAGGCGCACACCGCAGAGCACTGTGAGCGGCAGAATCGTCTTTGCGCGAAGAAGCAGCTTCTTCGTCTCCGGGAGCCGGAGAGAGCGGCAACTTCGCAAAGGCGATGAAACAAGCTGTACAACACTGCGATTGTGTGCGCAGCTTGCCAACTGAGAGAAAACAGTACCTGACCACTCTCCTGCCTTTTCTATTCACATGAACATTCGATTGCAAGCTGTTTTGGACAACTTTCTTTCTCTTCTTGCAAAACACTCGGCAGACCTCCGTGCAGCCTCTAGAACACGATGGGAGATGTTTTTTGTGCTGGCACAGTTTCTCCTTGCCAGACAGAGTGGAAAAGGTTTTTGCTAAGATGTAGACGAAAAGAGAGGCTAAAGACGAAGGTACGGTGCTCTGCAGAGCTAAGCACAGCTCCCGGACCTCTTTCGGCAGAAGGCGCACACCGCAGAGCACTGTGAGCGGCAGAATCGTCTTTGCGCGAGGAAGCAGCTTCTTCGTCTCCGGGAGCCGGAGAGAGCGGCAACTTCGCAAAGGTGATGAAACAAGCTGTACAACACTGCGATTGTGTGCGCAGCTTGGCAACTGAGAGAAAACAGTACCTGACCACTCTCCTGCCTTTTCTATTCACATGAACATTCGATTGCAAGCTGTTTTGGACAACTTTCCTTCTCTTCTTGCAAAACACTCGGCAGACCTCCGTGCAGCCTCTAGAACACGATGGGAGATGTTTTTTGTGCTGGCACAGTTTCTCCTTGCCAGACAGAGTGGAAAAGCTTTTTGCTAAGATGTAGACGAGAAGAGAGGCTAAAGACGAAGGTACGGTGCTCTGCAGAGCTAAGCACAGGTCCCGGGCGTCTTTCGGCAGAAGGCGGACACCGCAGAGCACTGTGAGCGGCAGAATCGTCTTTGCGCGAAGAAGCAGCTTCTTCGTCTCCGGGAGCCGGAGAGAGCGGCAGCTTCGCAAAGGCGATGAAACAAGCTGTACAACACTGCGATTGTGTGCGCAGCTTGGCAACTGAGAGAAAACAGTACCTGACCACTCTCCTGCCTTTTCTATTCACATGAACATTCGATTGCAAGCTGTTTTGGACAACTTTCTTTCTCTTCTTGCAAAACACTCGGCAGACCTCCGTGCAGCTTCTAGAACACGATGGGAGAAGTTTTTTGTGCTGGCACAGTTTCTCCTTGCCAGACAGAGTGGAAAAGCTTTTTGCTAAGATGTAGACGAGAAGAGAGGCTAACGACGAAGGTACGGTGCTCTGCAGAGCTAAGCACCGCTCCCGGATCTCTTTCGGCAGAAGGCGCACACCGCAGAGCACTGTGAGCGGCAGAATCGTCTTTGCGCGAAGAAGCAGCTTCTTCGTCTCCGGGAGCCGGAGAGAGCGGCAACTTCGCAAAGGTGATGAAACAAGCTGTACAACACTGCGATTGTGTGCGCAGCTTGCCAACTGAGAGAAAACAGTACCTGACCACTCTCCTGCCTTTTCTATTCACATGAACATTCGATTGCAATCTGTTTTGGACAACTTTCTTTCTCTTCTTGCAAAACACTCGGCAGACCTCCGTGCAGCCTCTAGAACACGATGGGAGATGTTTTTTGTGCTGGCACAGTTTCTCCTTGCCAGACAGAGTGGAAAAGCTTTTTGCTAAGATGTAGACGAGAAGAGAGGCTAAAGACGAAGGTACGGTGCTCTGCAGAGCTAAGCACCGCTCCCGGACCTCTTTCGGCAGAAGGCGCACACCGCAGAGCACTGTGAGCGGCAGAATCGTCTTTGCGCGAAGAAGCAGCTTCTTCGTCTCCGGGAGCCGGAGAGAGCGGCAACTTCGCAAAGGTGATGAAACAAGCTGTACAACACTGCGATTGTGTGCGCAGCTTGCCAAGTGAGAGAAAACAGTACCTGACCACTCTCCTGCCTTTTCTATTCACATGAACATTCGATTGCAAGCTGTTTTGGACAACTTTCTTTCTCTTCTTGCAAAACACTCGGCAGACCTCCGTGCAGCCTCTAGAACACGATGGGAGATGTTTCTCGTGCTGGCAAAGTTTCTCCTTGCCAGACAGAGTGGAAAAGATTTTGCTAAGATGTAGACGAGAAGAGAGGCTAAAGACGAAGGTACGGTGCTCTGCAGAGCTAAGCACCGCTCCCGGGCGTCTTTCGGCAGAAGGCGCACACCGCAGAGCACTGTGAGCGGCAGAATCGTCTTTGCGCGAAGAAGCAGCTTCTTCGTCTCCGGGAGCCGGAGAGAGCGGCAGCTTCGCAAAGGTGATGAAACAAGCTGTACAACACTGCGATTGTGTGCGCAGCTTGCCAACTGAGAGAAAACAGTACCTGACCACTCTCCTGCCTTTTCTATTCACATGAACATTCGATTGCAAGCTGTTTTGGACAACTTTCCTTCTCTTCTTGCAAAACACTCGGCAGACCTCCGTGCAGCCTCTAGAACACGATGGGAGATGTTTTCTGTGCTGGCACAGTTTCTCCTTGCCAGACAGAGTGGAAAAGCTTTTTGCTAAGATGTAGACGAGAAGAGAGGCTAAAGACGAAGGTACGGTGCTCTGCAGAGCTAAGCACCGCTCCCGGACCTCTTTCGGCAGAAGGCGCACACCGCAGAGCACTGTGAGCGGCAGAATCGTCTTTGCGCGAAGAAGCAGCTTCTTCGTCTCCGGGAGCCGGAGAGAGCGGCAGCTTCGCAAAGGTGATGAAACAAGCTGTACAACACTGCGATTGTGTGCGCAGCTTGCCAACTGAGAGAAAACAGTACCTGACCACTCTCCTGCCTTTTCTATTCACATGAACATTCGATTGCAAGCTGTTTTGGACAACTTTCTTTCTCTTCTTGCAAAACACTCGGCAGACCTCCGTGCAGCCTCTAGAACACGATGGGAGATGTTTTTTGTGCTGGCACAGTTTCTCCTTGCCAGACAGAGTGGAAAAGGTTTTTGCTAAGATGTAGACGAAAAGAGAGGCTAAAGACGAAGGTACGGTGCTCTGCAGAGCTAAGCACAGCTCCCGGACCTCTTTCGGCAGAAGGCGCACACCGCAGAGCACTGTGAGCGGCAGAATCGTCTTTGCGCGAGGAAGCAGTTTCTTCGTCTCCGGGAGCCGGAGAGAGCGGCAACTTCGCAAAGGTGATGAAACAAGCTGTACAACACTGCGATTGTGTGCGCAGCTTGGCAACTGAGAGAAAACAGTACCTGACCACTCTCCTGCCTTTTCTATTCACATGAACATTCGATTGCAAGCTGTTTTGGACAACTTTCCTTCTCTTCTTGCAAAACACTCGGCAGACCTCCGTGCAGCCTCTAGAACACGATGGGAGATGTTTTTTGTGCTGGCACAGTTTCTCCTTGCCAGACAGAGTGGAAAAGCTTTTTGCTAAGATGTAGACGAGAAGAGAGGCTAAAGACGAAGGTACGGTGCTCTGCAGAGCTAAGCACAGGTCCCGGGCGTCTTTCGGCAGAAGGCGGACACCGCAGAGCACTGTGAGCGGCAGAATCGTCTTTGCGCGAAGAAGCAGCTTCTTCGTCTCCGGGAGCCGGAGAGAGCGGCAACTTCGCAAAGGTGATGAAACAAGCTGTACAACACTGCGATTGTGTGCGCAGCTTGGCAACTGAGAGAAAACAGTACCTGACCACTCTCCTGCCTTTTCTATTCACATGAACATTCGATTGCAAGCTGTTTTGGACAACTTTCTTTCTCTTCTTGCAAAACACTCGGCAGACCTCCGTGCAGCTTCTAGAACACGATGGGAGAAGTTTTTTGTGCTGGCACAGTTTCTCCTTGCCAGACAGAGTGGAAAAGCTTTTTGCTAAGATGTAGACGAGAAGAGAGGCTAACGACGAAGGTACTGTGCTCTGCAGAGCTAAGCACCGCTCCCGGATCTCTTTCGGCAGAAGGCGCACACCGCAGAGCACTGTGAGCGGCAGAATCGTCTTTGCGCGAAGAAGCAGCTTCTTCGTCTCCGGGAGCCGGAGAGAGCGGCAACTTCGCAAAGGTGATGAAACAAGCTGTACAACACTGCGATTGTGTGCGCAGCTTGCCAACTGAGAGAAAACAGTACCTGACCACTCTCCTGCCTTTTCTATTCACATGAACATTCGATTGCAATCTGTTTTGGACAACTTTCTTTCTCTTCTTGCAAAACACTCGGCAGACCTCCGTGCAGCCTCTAGAACACGATGGGAGATGTTTTTTGTGCTGGCACAGTTTCTCCTTGCCAGACAGAGTGGAAAAGCTTTTTGCTAAGATGTAGACGAGAAGAGAGGCTAAAGACGAAGGTACGGTGCTCTGCAGAGCTAAGCACCGCTCCCGGACCTCTTTCGGCAGAAGGCGCACACCGCAGAGCACTGTGAGCGGCAGAATCGTCTTTGCGCGAAGAAGCAGCTTCTTCGTCTCCGGGAGCCGGAGAGAGCGGCAACTTCGCAAAGGTGATGAAACAAGCTGTACAACACTGCGATTGTGTGCGCAGCTTGCCAACTGAGAGAAAACAGTACCTGACCACTCTCCTGCCTTTTCTATTCACATGAACATTCGATTGCAAGCTGTTTTGGACAACTTTCTTTCTCTTCTTGCAAAACACTCGGCAGACCTCCGAGCAGCCTCTAGAACACGATGGGAGATGTTTCTCGTGCTGGCAAAGTTTCTCCTTGCCAGACAGAGTGGAAAAGATTTTGCTAAGATGTAGACGAGAAGAGAGGCTAAAGACGAAGGTACGGTGCTCTGCAGAGCTAAGCACCGCTCCCGGGCGTCTTTCGGCTTAAGGCGCACACCGCAGAGCACTGTGAGCGGCAGAATCGTCTTTGCGCGAAGAAGCAGCTTCTTCGTCTCCGGGAGCCGGAGAGAGCGGCAGCTTCGCAAAGGTGATGAAACAAGCTGTACAACACTGCGATTGTGTGCGCAGCTTGCCAACTGAGAGAAAACAGTACCTGACCACTCTCCTGCCTTTTCTATTCACATGAACATTCGATTGCAAGCTGTTTTGGACAACTTTCCTTCTCTTCTTGCAAAACACTCGGCAGACCTCCGTGCAGCCTCTAGAACACGATGGGAGATGTTTTCTGTGCTGGCACAGTTTCTCCTTGCCAGACAGAGTGGAAAAGCTTTTTGCTAAGATGTAGAGGAGAAGAGAGGCTAAAGACGAAGGTACGGTGCTCTGCAGAGCTAAGCACCGCTCCCGGGCGTCTTTCGGCAGAAGGCGCACACCGCAGAGCACTGTGAGCGGCAGAATCGTCTTTGCGCGAAGAAGCAGCTTCTTCGTCTCCGGGAGCCGGAGAGAGCGGCAGCTTCGCAAAGGCGATGAAACAAGCTGTACAACACTGCGATTGTGTGCGCAGCTTGCCAACTGAGAGAAAACAGTACCTGACCACTCTCCTGCCTTTTCTATTCACATGAACATTCGATTGGAAGCTATTTTGGACAACTTTCCTTCTCTTCTTGCAAAACACTCGGCAGACCTCCGTGCAGCCTCTAGAACACGATGGGAGATGTTTTTTGTGCTGGCACAGTTTCTCCTTGCCAGACAGAGTGGAAAAGCTTTTTGCTAAGATGTAGACGAGAAGAGAGGCTAAAGACGAAGGTACGGTGCTCTGCAGAGCTAAGCACCGCTCCCGGATCTCTTTCGGCAGAAGGCGCACACCGCAGAGCACTGTGAGCGGCAGAATCGTCTTTGCGCGAAGAAGCAGCTTCTTCGTCTCCCGGAGCCGCAGAGAGCGGCAACTTCGCAAAGGTGATGAACCAAGCTGTACAACACTGCGATTGTGTGCGCAGCTTGGCAACTGAGAGAAAACAGTACCTGACCACTCTCCTGCCTTTTCTATTCACATGAACATTCGATTGCAAGCTGTTTTGGACAACTTTCTTTCTCTTCTTGCAAAACACTCGGCAGACCTCCGTGCAGCCTCTAGAACACGATGGGAGATGTTTTTTGTGCTGGCACAGTTTCTCCTTGCCAGACAGAGTGGAAAAGGTTTTTGCTAAGATGTAGAGGAGAAGAGAGGCTAAAGACGAAGGTACGGTGCTCTGCAGAGCTAAGCACAGCTCCCGGACCTCTTTCGGCAGAAGGCGCACACCGCAGAGCACTGTGAGCGGCAGAATCGTCTTTGCGCGAGGAAGCAGCTTCTTCGTCTCCGGGAGCCGGAGAGAGCGGCAACTTCGCAAAGGTGATGAAACAAGCTGTACAACACTGCGATTGTGTGCGCAGCTTGGCAACTGAGAGAAAACAGTACCTGACCACTCTCCTGCCTTTTCTATTCACATGAACATTCGATTGCAAGCTGTTTTGGACAACTTTCCTTCTCTTCTTGCAAAACACTCGGCAGACCTCCGTGCAGCCTCTAGAACACGATGGGAGATGTTTTTTGTGCTGGCACAGTTTCTCCTTGCCAGACAGAGTGGAAAAGCTTTTTGCTAAGATGTAGACGAGAAGAGAGGCTAAAGACGAAGGTACGGTGCTCTGCAGAGCTAAGCACAGGTCCCGGGCGTCTTTCGGCAGAAGGCGGACACCGCAGAGCACTGTGAGCGGCAGAATCGTCTTTGCGCGAAGAAGCAGCTTCTTCGTCTCCGGGAGCCGGAGAGAGCGGCAGCTTCGCAAAGGCGATGAAACAAGCTGTACAACACTGCGATTGTGTGCGCAGCTTGGCAACTGAGAGAAAACAGTACCTGACCACTCTCCTGCCTTTTCTATTCACATGAACATTCGATTGCAAGCTGTTTTGGACAACTTTCTTTCTCTTCTTGCAAAACACTCGGCAGACCTCCGTGCAGCTTCTAGAACACGATGGGAGAAGTTTTTTGTGCTGGCACAGTTTCTCCTTGCCAGACAGAGTGGAAAAGCTTTTTGCTAAGATGTAGACGAGAAGAGAGGCTAACGACGAAGGTACTGTGCTCTGCAGAGCTAAGCACCGCTCCCGGATCTCTTTCGGCAGAAGGCGCACACCGCAGAGCACTGTGAGCGGCAGAATCGTCTTTGCGCGAAGAAGCAGCTTCTTCGTCTCCGGGAGCCGGAGAGAGCGGCAACTTCGCAAAGGTGATGAAACAAGCTGTACAACACTGCGATTGTGTGCGCAGCTTGCCAACTGAGAGAAAACAGTACCTGACCACTCTCCTGCCTTTTCTATTCACATGAACATTCGATTGCAATCTGTTTTGGACAACTTTCTTTCTCTTCTTGCAAAACACTCGGCAGACCTCCGTGCAGCCTCTAGAACACGATGGGAGATGTTTTTTGTGCTGGCACAGTTTCTCCTTGCCAGACAGAGTGGAAAAGCTTTTTGCTAAGATGTAGACGAGAAGAGAGGCTAAAGACGAAGGTACGGTGCTCTGCAGAGCTAAGCACCGCTCCCGGACCTCTTTCGGCAGAAGGCGCACACCGCAGAGCACTGTGAGCGGCAGAATCGTCTTTGCGCGAAGAAGCAGCTTCTTCGTCTCCGGGAGCCGGAGAGAGCGGCAACTTCGCAAAGGTGATGAAACAAGCTGTACAACACTGCGATTGTGTGCGCAGCTTGGCAACTGAGAGAAAACAGTACCTGACCACTCTCCTGCCTTTTCTATTCACATGAACATTCGATTGCAAGCTGTTTTGGACAACTTTCTTTCTCTTCTTGCAAAACACTCGGCAGACCTCCGAGCAGCCTCTAGAACACGATGGGAGATGTTTCTCGTGCTGGCAAAGTTTCTCCTTGCCAGACAGAGTGGAAAAGATTTTGCTAAGATGTAGACGAGAAGAGAGGCTAAAGACGAAGGTACGGTGCTCTGCAGAGCTAAGCACCGCTCCCGGGCGTCTTTCGGCTTAAGGCGCACACCGCAGAGCACTGTGAGCGGCAGAATCGTCTTTGCGCGAAGAAGCAGCTTCTTCGTCTCCGGGAGCCGGAGAGAGCGGCAGCTTCGCAAAGGTGATGAAACAAGCTGTACAACACTGCGATTGTGTGCGCAGCTTGCCAAGTGAGAGAAAACAGTACCTGACCACTCTCCTGCCTTTTCTATTCACATGAACATTCGATTGCAAGCTGTTTTGGACAACTTTCCTTCTCTTCTTGCAAAACACTCGGCAGACCTCCGTGCAGCCTCTAGAACACGATGGGAGATGTTTTCTGTGCTGGCACAGTTTCTCCTTGCCAGACAGAGTGGAAAAGCTTTTTGCTAAGATGTAGACGAGAAGAGAGGCTAAAGACGAAGGTACGGTGCTCTGCAGAGCTAAGCACCGCTCCCGGACCTCTTTCGGCAGAAGGCGGACACCGCAGAGCACTGTGAGCGGCAGAATCGTCTTTGCGCGAAGAAGCAGCTTCTTCGTCTCCGGGAGCCGGAGAGAGCGGCAGCTTCGCAAAGGCGATGAAACAAGCTGTACAACACTGCGATTGTGTGCGCAGCTTGCCAACTGAGAGAAAACAGTACCTGACCACTCTCCTGCCTTTTCTATTCACATGAACATTCGATTGCAAGCTGTTTTGGACAACTTTCCTTCTCTTCTTGCAAAACACTCGGCAGACCTCCGTGCAGCCTCTAGAACACGATGGGAGATGTTTTTTGTGCTGGCACAGTTTCTCCTTGTCAGACAGAGTGGAAAAGCTTTTTGCTAAGATGTAGACGAGAAGAGAGGCTAAAGACGAAGGTACGGTGCTCTGCAGAGCTAAGCACCGCTCCCGGATCTCTTTCGGCAGAAGGCGCACACCGCAGAGCACTGTGAGCGGCAGAATCGTCTTTGCGCGAAGAAGCAGCTTCTTCGTCTCCGGGAGCCGGAGAGAGCGGCAACTTTGCAAAGGTGATGAAACAAGCTGTACAACACTGCGATTGTGTGCGCAGCTTGCCAACTGAGAAAAAACAGTACCTGACCACTCTCCTGCCTTTTCTATTCACATGAACATTGGATTGGAAGCTGTTTTGGACAACTTTCTTTCTCTTCTTGCAAAACACTCGGCAGACCTCCGTGCAGCCTCTAGAACACGATGGGAGATGTTTTTTGTGCTGGCAAAGTTTCTCCTTGCCAGACAGAGTGGAAAAGCTTTTTGCTAAGATGTAGACGAGAAGAGAGGCTAAAGACGAAGGTACTGTGCTCTGCAGAGCTAAGCACCGCTCCCGGGCCTCTTTCGGCAGAAGGCGCACACCCCAGAGCACTGTGAGCGGCAGAATCGTCTTTGCGCGAAGAAGCAGCTTCTTCGTCTCCGGGAGCCGGAGAGAGCGGCAGCTTCGCAAAGGCGATGAAACAAGCTGTACAACACTGCGATTGTGTGCGCAGCTTGCCAACTGAGAGAAAACAGTACCTGACCACTCTGCTGCCTTTTCTATTCACATGAACATTCGATTGCAATCTGTTTTGGACCACTTTCTTTCTCTTCTTGCAAAACACTCGGCAGACCTCCGTGCAGCCTCTAGAACACGATGGGAGATGTTTTTTGTGCTGGCACAGTTTCTCCTTGCCAGACAGAGTGGAAAAGCTTTTTGCTAAGATGTAGACGAGAAGAGAGGCTAAAGACGAAGGTACGGTGCTCTGCAGAGCTAAGCACCGCTCCCGGATCTCTTTCGGCAGAAGGCGCACACCGCAGACCACTGTGAGCGGCAGAATCGTCTTTGCGCGAAGAAGCAGCTTCTTCGTCTCCGGGAGCCGGAGAGAGCGGCAACTTCGCAAAGGTGATGAAACAAGCTGTACAACACTGCGATTGTGTGCGCAGCTTGCCAACTGAGAGAAAACAGTACCTGACCACTCTCCTGCCTTTTCTATTCACATGAACATTCGATTGCAAGCTGTTTTGGACAACTTTCCTTCTCTTCTTGCAAAACACTCGGCAGACCTCCGTGCAGCCTCTAGAACACGATGGGAGATGTTTTGTGTGCTGGCACAGTTTCTCCTTGCCAGACAGAGTGGAAAAGCTTTTTGCTAAGATGTAGACGAGAAGAGAGGCTAAAGACGAAGGTACGGTGCTCTTCAGAGCTAAGCACCGCTCCCGGGCGTCTTTCGGCAGAAGGCGCACACCGCAGAGCACTGTGAGCGGCAGAATCGTCTTTGCGCGAAGAAGCAGCTTCTTCGTCTCCGGGAGCCGGAGAGAGCGGCAGCTTCGCAAAGGCGATGAAACAAGCTGTACAACACTGCGATTGTGTGCGCAGCTTGCCAACTGAGAGAAAACAGTACCTGACCACTCTCCTGCCTTTTCTATTCACATGAACATTCGATTGCACGCTGTTTTGGACAACTTTCTTTCTCTTCTTGCAAAACACTCGGCAGACCTCCGTGCAGCCTCTAGAACACGATGGGAGATGTTTTTTGTGCTGGCACAGTTTCTCCTTGCCAGACAGAGTGGAAAAGCTTTTTGCTAAGATGTAGACGAGAAGAGAGGCTAAAGACGAAGGTACGGTGCTCTGCAGAGCTAAGCACCGCTCCCGGGCGTCTTTCGGCAGAAGGCGCACACCGCAGAGCACTGTGAGCGGCAGAATCGTCTTTGCGCGAAGAAGCAGCTTCTTCGTCTCCGGGAGCCGGAGAGAGCGGCAACTTCGCAAAGGTGATGAAACAAGCTGTACAACACTGCGATTGTGTGCGCAGCTTGTCCACTGAGAGAAAACAGTACCTGACCACTCTCCTGCCTTTTCTATTCACATGAACATTGGATTGCAAGCTGTTTTGGACAACTTTCATTCTCTTCTTGCAAAACACTCGGCAGACCTCCGTGCAGCCTCTAGAACACGATGGGAGATGTTTCTCGTGCTGGCAAAGTTTCTCCTTGCCAGACAGAGTGGAAAAGCTTTTTGCTAAGATGTAGACGAGAAGAGAGGCTAAAGACGAAGGTACGGTGCTCTGCAGAGCTAAACACCGCTTCCGGATCTCTTTCGGCAGAAGGCGCACACCGCAGAGCACTGTGAGCGGCAGAATCGTCTTTGCGCGAAGAAGCAGCTTCTTCGTCTCCGGGAGCCGGAGAGAGCGGCAACTTCGCAAAGGTGATGAAACAAGCTGTACAACACTGCGATTGTGTGCGCAGCTTGCCAACTGAGAGAAAACAGTACCTGACCACTCTCCTGCCTTTTCTATTCACATGAACATTCGATTGCACGCTGTTTTGGACAACTTTCTTTCTCTTCTTGCAAAACACTCGGCAGACCTCCGTGCAGCCTCTAGAACACGATGGGAGATGTTTTCTGTGCTGGCACAGTTTCTCCTTGCCAGACAGTGTGGAAAAGCTTTTTGCTAAGATGTAGACGAGAAGAGAGGCTAAAGACGAAGGTACGGTGCTCTGCAGAGCTAAGCACCGCTCCCGGACCTCTTTCGGCAGAAGGCGCACACCGCAGAGCACTGTGAGCGGCAGAATCGTCTTTGCGCGAAGAAGCAGCTTCTTCGTCTCCGGGAGCCGGAGAGAGCGGCAACTTCGCATAGGCGATGAAACAAGCTGTACAACACTGCGATTGTGTGCGCAGCTTGCCAACTGAGAGAAAACAGTACCTGACCACTCTCCTGCCTTTTCTATTCACATGAACATTCGATTGCAAGCTGTTTTGGACAACTTTCTTTCTCTTCTTGCAAAACACTCGGCAGACCTCCGTGCAGCCTCTAGAACACGATGGGAGATGTTTTTTGTGCTGGCACAGTTTCTCCTTGCCAGACAGAGTGGAAAAGCTTTTTGCTAAGATGTAGACGAGAAGAGAGGCTAAAGACGAAGGTACGGTGCTCTGCAGAGCTAAGCACCGCTCCCGGATCTCTTTCGGCAGAAGGCGCACACCGCAGAGCACTGTGAGCGGCAGAATCGTCTTTGCGCGAAGAAGCAGCTTCTTCGTCTCCGGGAGCCGGAGAGAGCGGCAACTTCGCAAAGGTGATGAAACAAGCTGTTCAACACTGCGATTGTGTGCGCAGCTTGCCAACTGAGAAAAAACAGTACCTGACCACTCTCCTGCCTTTTCTATTCACATGAACATTCGATTGGAAGCTATTTTGGACAACTTTCTTTCTCTTCTTGCAAAACACTCGGCAGACCTCCGTGCAGCCTCTAGAACACGATGGGAGATGTTTTTTGTGCTGGCACAGTTTCTCCTTGCCAGACAGAGTGGAAAAGCTTTTTGCTAAGATGTAGACGAGAAGAGAGGCTAAAGACGAAGGTACGGTGCTCTGCAGAGCTAAGCACCGCTCCCGGATCTCTTTCGGCAGAAGGCGCACACCGCAGAGCTCTGTGAGCGGCAGAATCGTCTTTGCGCGAAGAAGCAGCTTCTTCGTCTCCCGGACCTGCAGAGAGCGGCAACTTGGCAAAGGTGATGAAACAAGCTGTACAACACTGCGATTGTGTGCGCAGCTTGCCAACTGAGAGAAAACAGTACCTGACCACTCACCTGCCTTTTCTATTCACATGAACATTCGATTGCAAGCTGTTTTGGACAACTTTCTTTCTCTTCTTGCAAAACACTCGGCAGACCTCCGTGCAGCCTCTAGAACACGATGGGAGATGTTTTTTGTGCTGGCACAGTTTGTCCTTGCCAAACAGAGTGGAAAAGCTTTTTGCTAAGATGTAGACGAGAAGAGAGGCTAAAGACGAAGGTACGGTGCTCTGCAGAGCTAAGCACAGCTCCCGGACCTCTTTCGGCAGAAGGCGCACACTGCAGAGCACAGTGAGCGGCAGAATCGTCTTTGCGCGAAGAAGCAGCTTCTTCGTCTCCGGGAGCCGGAGAGAGCGGCAACTTCGCAAAGGTGATGAAACAAGCTGTACAACACTGCGGTTGTGTGCGTAGCTTGCCAACTGAGAGAAAACAGTACCTGACCACTCTCCTGCCTTTTCTATTCACATGAACATTCGATTGGAAGCTGTTTTGGACAACTTTCTTTCTCTTCTTGCAAAACACTCGGCAGACCTCCGTGCAGCCTCTAGAACACGATGGGAGATGTTTTTTGTGCTGGCACAGTTTCTCCTTGCCAGACAGAGTGGAAAAGCTTTTTGCTAAGATGTAGACGAGAAGAGAGGCTAAAGACGAAGGTACGGTGCTCTGCAGAGCTAAGCACCGCTCCCGGGCGTCTTTCGGCAGAAGGCGCACACCGCAGAGCACTGTGAGCTGCAGAATCGTCTTTGCGCGAAGAAGCAGCTTCTTCGTCTCCGGGAGCCGAGGAGAGCGGCAACTTCGCAAAGGTGATGAAACAAGCTGTACAACACTGCGATTGTGTGCGCAGCTTGTCCACTGAGAGAAAACAGTACCTGACCACTCTCCTGCCTTTTCTATTCACATGAACATTCGATTGCAAGCTGTTTTGGACAACTTTCTTTCTCTTCTTGCAAAACACTCGGCAGACCTCCGTGCAGCCTCTAGAACACGATGGGAGATGTTTTCTGTGCTGGCACTGTTTCTCCTTGCCAGACAGAGTGGAAAAGCTTTTTGCTAAGATGTAGACGAGAAGAGAGGCTAAAGACGAAGGTACGGTGCTCTGCAGAGCTAAGCACCGCTCCCGGACCTCTTTCGGCAGAAGGCGCACACCGCAGAGCACTGTGAGCGGCAGAATCGTCTTTGCGCGAAGAAGCAGCTTCTTCGTCTCCGGGAGCCGGAGAGAGCGGCAGCTTCGCATAGGCGATGAAACAAGCTGTACAACACTGCGATTGTGTGCGCAGCTTGCCAACTGAGAGAAAACAGTACCTGACCACTCTCCTGCCTTTTCTATTCACATGAACATTCGATTGCAAGCTGTTTTGGACAACTTTCCTTCTCTTCTTGCAAAACACTCGGCAGACGTCCGTGCAGCCTCTAGAACACGATGGGAGATGTTTTTTGTGCTGGCACAGTTTCTCCTTGCCAGATAGAGTGGAAAAGCTTTTTGTTAAGATGTAGACGAGAAGAGAGGCTAAAGACGAAGGTACGGTGCTCTGCAGAGCTAAGCACAGCTCCCGGGCGCCTTCGGCAGAAGGCGCACACCACAGAGCACTGTGAGCGGCAGAATCGTCTTTGCGCGAAGAAGCAGCTTCTTCGTCTCCGGGAGCCGGAGAGAACGGCAACTTCGCAAAGGTGATGAAACAAGCTGTACAACACTGCGATTGTGTGCGCAGCTTGCCAACTGAGAGAAAACAGTACCTGACCACTCTCCTGCCTTTTCTATTCTCATGAACATTCGATTGCAAGCTGTTTTGGACAACTTTCTTTCTCTTCTTGCAAAACACTCGGCAGACCTCCGTGCAGCCTCTAGAACACGATGGGAGATGTTTTCTGTGCTGGCAGAGTTTGTCCTCGCCAAACAGAGTGGAAAAGCTTTTTGCTAAGATGTAGACGAGAAGAGAGGCTAAAGACGAAGGTACGGTGCTCTGCAGAGCTAAGCACCGCTCCCGGGCGTCTTTCGGCAGAAGGCGCACACCGCAGAGCACTGTGAGCGGCAGAATCGTCTTTGCGCGAAGAAGCAGCTTCTTCGTCTCCGGGAGCCGGAGAGAGCGGCAGCTTCGCAAAGGCGATGAAACAAGCTGTACAACACTGCGATTGTGTGCGCAGCTTGCCAACTGAGAGAAAACAGTACCTGACCACTCTCCTGCCTTTTCTATTCACATGAACATTCGATTGGAAGCTGTTTTGGACAACTTTCTTTCTCTTCTTGCAAAACACTCGGCAGACCTCCGTGCAGCCTCTAGAAGACGATGGGAGATGTTTTTTGTGCTGGCACAGTTTCTCCTTGCCAGACAGAGTGGAAAAGCTTTTTGCTAAGATGTAGACGAGAAGAGAGGCTAAAGACGAAGGTACGGTGCTCTGCAGAGCTAAGCACCGCTCCCGGGCGTCTTTCGGCAGAAGGCGCACACCGCAGAGCACTGTGAGCGGCAGAATCGTCTTTGCGCGAAGAAGCAGCTTCTTCGTCTCCGGGAGCCGGAGAGAGCGGCAGCTTCGCAAAGGCGATGAAACAAGCTGTACAACACTGCGATTGTGTGCGCAGCTTGCCAACTGAGAGAAAACAGTACCTGACCACTCTCCTGCCTTTTCTATTCACATGAACATTGGATTGCAAGCTGTTTTGGACAACTTTCTTTCTCTTCTTGCAAAACACTCGGCAGACCTCCGTGCAGCCTCTAGAACACGATGGGAGATGTTTCTCGTGCTGGCAAAGTTTCTCCTTGCCAGACAGAGTGGAAAAGCTTTTTGCTAAGATGTAGACGAGAAGAGAGGCTAAAGACGAAGGTACGGTGCTCTGCAGAGCTAAGCACAGCTCCCGGACCTCTTTCGGCAGAAGGCGCACACTGCAGAGCACAGTGAGCGGCAGAATCGTCTTTGCGCGAAGAAGCAGCTTCTTCGTCTCCGGGAGCCGGAGAGAGCGGCAACTTCGCAAAGGTGATGAAACAAGCTGTACAACACTGCGATTGTGTGCGCAGCTTGTCCACTGAGAGAAAACAGTACCTGACCACTCTCCTGCCTTTTCTATTCACATGAACATTGGATTGCAAGCTGTTTTGGACAACTTTCTTTCTCTTCTTGCAAAACACTCGGCAGACCTCCGTGCAGCCTCTAGAACACGATGGTAGATGTTTCTCGTGCTGGCAAAGTTTCTCCTTGCCAGACAGAGTGGAAAAGCTTTTTGCTAAGATGTAGACGAGAAGAGAGGCTAAAGACGAAGGTACGGTGCTCTGCAGAGCTAAACACCGCTCCCGGATCTCTTTCGGCAGAAGGCGCACACCGCAGAGCACTGTGAGCGGCAGAATCGTCTTTGCGCGAAGAAGCAGCTTCTTCGTCTCCGGGAGCCGGAGAGAGCGGCAACTTCGCAAAGGTGATGAAACAAGCTGTACAACACTGCGATTGTGTGCGCAGCTTGCCAACTGAGAGAAAACAGTACCTGACCACTCTCCTGCCTTTTCTATTCACATGAACATTCGATTGCACGCTGTTTTGGACAACTTTCTTTCTCTTCTTGCAAAACACTCGGCAGACCTCCGTGCAGCCTCTAGAACACGATGGGAGATGTTTTCTGTGCTGGCACAGTTTCTCCTTGCCAGACAGAGTGGAAAAGCTTTTTGCTAAGATGTAGACGAGAAGAGAGGCTAAAGACGAAGGTACGGTGCTCTGCAGAGCTAAGCACCGCTCCCGGACCTCTTTCGGCAGAAGGCGCACACCGCAGAGCACTGTGAGCGGCAGAATCGTCTTTGCGCGAAGAAGCAGCTTCTTCGTCTCCGGGAGCCGGAGAGAGCGGCAACTTCGCATAGGCGATGAAACAAGCTGTACAACACTGCGATTGTGTGCGCAGCTTGCCAACTGAGAGAAAACAGTACCTGACCACTCTCCTGCCTTTTCTATTCACATGAACATTCGATTGCAAGCTGTTTTGGACAACTTTCTTTCTCTTCTTGCAAAACACTCGGCAGACCTCCGTGCAGCCTCTAGAACACGATGGGAGATGTTTTTTGTGCTGGCACAGTTTCTCCTTGCCAGACAGAGTGGAAAAGCTTTTTGCTAAGATGTAGACGAGAAGAGAGGCTAAAGACGAAGGTACGGTGCTCTGCAGAGCTAAGCACCGCTCCCGGGCGTCTTTCGGCAGAAGGCGCACACCGCAGAGCACTGTGAGCGGCAGAATCGTCTTTGCGCGAAGAAGCAGCTTCTTCGTCTCCGGGAGCCGGAGAGAGCGGCAACTTGGCAAAGGTGATGAAATAAGCTGTTCAACACTGCGATTGTGTGCGCAGCTTGCCAACTGAGAAAAAACAGTACCTGACCACTCTCCTGCCTTTTCTATTCACATGAACATTCGATTGGAAGCTATTTTGGACAACTTTCTTTCTCTTCTTGCAAAACACTCGGCAGACCTCCGTGCAGCCTCTAGAACACGATGGGAGATGTTTTTTGTGCTGGCACAGTTTCTCCTTGCCAGACAGAGTGGAAAAGCTTTTTGCTAAGATGTAGACGAGAAGAGAGGCTAAAGACGAAGGTACGGTGCTCTGCAGAGCTAAGCACCGCTCCCGGATCTCTTTCGGCAGAAGGCGCACACCGCAGAGCTCTGTGAGCGGCAGAATCGTCTTTGCGCGAAGAAGCAGCTTCTTCGTCTCCCGGACCTGCAGAGAGCGGCAACTTGGCAAAGGTGATGAAACAAGCTGTACAACACTGCGATTGTGTGCGCAGCTTGCCAACTGAGAGAAAACAGTACCTGACCACTCACCTGCCTTTTCTATTCACATGAACATTCGATTGCAAGCTGTTTTGGACAACTTTCTTTCTCTTCTTGCAAAACACTCGGCAGACCTCCGTGCAGCCTCTAGAACACGATGGGAGATGTTTTTTGTGCTGGCACAGTTTGTCCTTGCCAAACAGAGTGGAAAAGCTTTTTGCTAAGATGTAGACGAGAAGAGAGGCTAAAGACGAAGGTACTGTGCTCTGCAGAGCTAAGCACCGCTCCCGGGCGTCTTTCGGCAGAAGGCGCACACCGCAGAGCACTGTGAGCGGCAGAATCGTCTTTGCGCGAAGAAGCAGCTTCTTCGTCTCCGGGAGCCGGAGAGAGCGGCAGCTTCGCAAAGGCGATGAAACAAGCTGTACAACACTGCGATTGTGTGCGCAGCTTGCCAACTGAGAGAAAACAGTACCTGACCACTCTCCTGCCTTTTCTATTCACATGAACATTGGATTGCAAGCTGTTTTGGACAACTTTCTTTCTCTTCTTGCAAAACACTCGGCAGACCTCCGTGCAGCCTCTAGAACACGATGGGAGATGTTTCTCGTGCTGGCAAAGTTTCTCCTTGCCAGACAGAGTGGAAAAGCTTTTTGCTAAGATGTAGACGAGAAGAGAGGCTAAAGACGAAGGTACGGTGCTCTGCAGAGCTAAGCACAGCTCCCGGACCTCTTTCGGCAGAAGGCGCACACTGCAGAGCACAGTGAGCGGCAGAATCGTCTTTGCGCGAAGAAGCAGCTTCTTCGTCTCCGGGAGCCGGAGAGAGCGGCAACTTCGCAAAGGTGATGAAACAAGCTGTACAACACTGCGATTGTGTGCGCAGCTTGCCAACTGAGAGAAAACAGTACCTGACCACTCTCCTGCCTTTTCTATTCACATGAACATTGGATTGGAAGCTGTTTTGGACAACTTTCTTTCTCTTCTTGCAAAACACTCGGCAGACCTCCGTGCAGCCTCTAGAACACGATGGGAGATGTTTTTTGTGCTGGCACAGTTTCTCCTTGCCAGACAGAGTGGAAAAGCTTTTTGCTAAGATGTAGACGAGAAGAGAGGCTAAAGACGAAGGTACGGTGCTCTGCAGAGCTAAGCACCGCTCCCGGGCGTCTTTCGGCAGAAGGCGCACACCGCAGAGCACTGTGAGCGGCAGAATCGTCTTTGCGCGAAGAAGCAGCTTCTTCGTCTCCGGGAGCCGGAGAGAGCGGCAACTTCGCAAAGGTGATGAAACAAGCTGTACAACACTGCGATTGTGTGCGCAGCTTGTCCACTGAGAGAAAACAGTACCTGACCACTCTCCTGCCTTTTCTATTCACATGAACATTGGATTGCAAGCTGTTTTGGACAACTTTCATTCTCTTCTTGCAAAACACTCGGCAGACCTCCGTGCAGCCTCTAGAACACGATGGGAGATGTTTCTCGTGCTGGCAAAGTTTCTCCTTGCCAGACAGAGTGGAAAAGCTTTTTGCTAAGATGTAGACGAGAAGAGAGGCTAAAGACGAAGGTACGGTGCTCTGCAGAGCTAAGCACAGCTCCCGGACCTCTTTCGGCAGAAGGCGCACACCGCAGAGCACTGTGAGCGGCAGAATCGTCTTTGCGCGAGGAAGCAGCTTCTTCGTCTCCGGGAGCCGGAGAGAGCGGCAGCTTCGCAAAGGCGATGAAACAAGCTGTACAACACTGCGATTGTGTGCGCAGCTTGCCAACTGAGAGAAAACAGTACCTGACCACTCTCCTGCCTTTTCTATTCACATGAACATTCGATTGCAAGCTGTTTTGGACAACTTTCTTTCTCTTCTTGCAAAACACTCGGCAGACCTCCGTGCAGCTTCTAGAACACGATGGGAGAAGTTTTTTGTGCTGGCACAGTTTCTCCTTGCCAGACAGAGTGGAAAAGCTTTTTGCTAAGATGTAGACGAGAAGAGAGGCTAACGACGAAGGTACTGTGCTCTGCAGAGCTAAGCACCGCTCCCGGACGTCTTTCGGCAGAAGGCGCACACCGCAGAGCACTGTGAGCGGCAGAATCGTCTTTGCGCGAAGAAGCAGCTTCTTCGTCTCCGGGAGCCGGAGAGAGCGGCAACTTCGCAAAGGTGATGAAACAAGCTGTACAACACTGCGATTGTGTGCGCAGCTTGCCAACTGAGAGAAAACAGTACCTGACCACTCTCCTGCCTTTTCTATTCACATGAACATTCGATTGCAAGCTGTTTTGGACAACTTTCTTTCTCTTCTTGCAAAACACTCGGCAGACCTCCGAGCAGCCTCTAGAACACGATGGGAGATGTTTCTCGTGCTGGCAAAGTTTCTCCTTGCCAGACAGAGTGGAAAAGATTTTGCTAAGATGTAGACGAGAAGAGAGGCTAAAGACGAAGGTACGGTGCTCTGCAGAGCTAAGCACCGCTCCCGGGCGTCTTTCGGCTTAAGGCGCACACCGCAGAGCACTGTGAGCGGCAGAATCGTCTTTGCGCGAAGAAGCAGCTTCTTCGTCTCCGGGAGCCGGAGAGAGCGGCAGCTTCGCAAAGGTGATGAAACAAGCTGTACAACACTGCGATTGTGTGCGCAGCTTGCCAACTGAGAGAAAACAGTACCTGACCACTCTCCTGCCTTTTCTATTCACATGAACATTCGATTGCAAGCTGTTTTGGACAACTTTCCTTCTCTTCTTGCAAAACACTCGGCAGACCTCCGTGCAGCCTCTAGAACACGATGGGAGATGTTTTCTGTGCTGGCACAGTTTCTCCTTGCCAGACAGAGTGGAAAAGCTTTTTGCTAAGATGTAGAGGAGAAGAGAGGCTAAAGACGAAGGTACGGTGCTCTGCAGAGCTAAGCACCGCTCCCGGGCGTCTTTCGGCAGAAGGCGCACACCGCAGAGCACTGTGAGCGGCAGAATCGTCTTTGCGCGAAGAAGCAGCTTCTTCGTCTCCGGGAGCCGGAGAGAGCGGCAACTTGGCAAAGGTGATGAAACAAGCTGTACAACACTGCGATTGTGTGCGCAGCTTGCCAACTGAGAGAAAACAGTACCTGACCACTCTCCTGCCTTTTCTATTCACATGAACATTCGATTGCAAGCTGTTTTGGACAACTTTCTTTCTCTTCTTGCAAAACACTCGGCAGACCTCCGAGCAGCCTCTAGAACACGATGGGAGATGTTTCTCGTGCTGGCAAAGTTTCTCCTTGCCAGACAGAGTGGAAAAGATTTTGCTAAGATGTAGACGAGAAGAGAGGCTAAAGACGAAGGTACGGTGCTCTGCAGAGCTAAGCACCGCTCCCGGGCGTCTTTCGGCTTAAGGCGCACACCGCAGAGCACTGTGAGCGGCAGAATCGTCTTTGCGCGAAGAAGCAGCTTCTTCGTCTCCGGGAGCCGGAGAGAGCGGCAGCTTCGCAAAGGTGATGAAACAAGCTGTACAACACTGCGATTGTGTGCGCAGCTTGCCAACTGAGAGAAAACAGTACCTGACCACTCTCCTGCCTTTTCTATTCACATGAACATTCGATTGCAAGCTGTTTTGGACAACTTTCCTTCTCTTCTTGCAAAACACTCGGCAGACCTCCGTGCAGCCTCTAGAACACGATGGGAGATGTTTTTTGTGCTGGCACAGTTTCTCCTTGCCAGACAGAGTGGAAAAGCTTTTTGCTAAGATGTAGAGGAGAAGAGAGGCTAAAGACGAAGGTACGGTGCTCTGCAGAGCTAAGCACCGCTCCCGGGCGTCTTTCGGCAGAAGGCGCACACCGCAGAGCACTGTGAGCGGCAGAATCGTCTTTGCGCGAAGAAGCAGCTTCTTCGTCTCCGGGAGCCGGAGAGAGCGGCAACTTCGCAAAGGTGATGAAACAAGCTGTACAACACTGCGATTGTGTGCGCAGCTTGCCAACTGAGAGAAAACAGTACCTGACCACTCTCCTGCCTTTTCTATTCACATGAACATTCGATTGCAAGCTGTTTTGGACAACTTTCCTTCTCTTCTTGCAAAACACTCGGCAGACCTCCGTGCAGCCTCTAGAACACGATGGGAGATGTTTTTTGTGCTGGCACAGTTTCTCCTTGCCAGACAGAGTGGAAAAGCTTTTTGCTAAGATGTAGACGAGAAGAGAGGCTAAAGACGAAGGTACGGTGCTCTGCAGAGCTAAGCACCGCTCCCGGGCGTCTTTCGGCAGAAGGCGCACACCGCAGAGCACTGTGAGCGGCAGAATCGTCTTTGCGCGAAGAAGCAGCTTCTTCGTCTCCGGGAGCCGGAGAGAGCGGCAACTTCGCAAAGGTGATGAAACAAGCTGTACAACACTGCGATTGTGTGCGTAGCTTGCCAACTGAGAGAAAACAGTACCTGACCACTCTCCTGCCTTTTCTATTCACATGAACATTCGATTGGAAGCTGTTTTGGACAACTTTCTTTCTCTTCTTGCAAAACACTCGGCAGACCTCCGTGCAGCCTCTAGAACACGATGGGAGATGTTTTTTGTGCTGGCACAGTTTCTCCTTGCCAGACAGAGTGGAAAAGCTTTTTGCTAAGATGTAGACGAGAAGAGAGGCTAAAGACGAAGGTACGGTGCTCTGCAGAGCTAAGCACCGCTCCCGGGCGTCTTTCGGCAGAAGGCGCACACCGCAGAGCACTGTGAGCGGCAGAATCGTCTTTGCGCGAAGAAGCAGCTTCTTCGTCTCCGGGAGCCGAGGAGAGCGGCAACTTCGCAAAGGTGATGAAACAAGCTGTACAACACTGCGATTGTGTGCGCAGCTTGTCCACTGAGAGAAAACAGTACCTGACCACTCTCCTGCCTTTTCTATTCACATGAACATTCGATTGCAAGCTGTTTTGGACAACTTTCTTTCTCTTCTTGCAAAACACTCGGCAGACCTCCGTGCAGCCTCTAGAACACGATGGGAGATGTTTTTTGTGCTGGCACAGTTTCTCCTTGCCAGACAGAGTGGAAAAGCTTTTTGCTAAGATGTAGACGAGAAGAGAGGCTAAAGACGAAGGTACGGTGCTCTGCAGAGCTAAGCACCGCTCCCGGGCGTCTTTCGGCAGAAGGCGCACACCGCAGAGCACTGTGAGCGGCAGAATCGTCTTTGCGCGAAGAAGCAGCTTCTTCGTCTCCGGGAGCCGGAGAGAGCGGCAACTTGGCAAAGGTGATGAAATAAGCTGTTCAACACTGCGATTGTGTGCGCAGCTTGCCAACTGAGAAAAAACAGTACCTGACCACTCTCCTGCCTTTTCTATTCACATGAACATTCGATTGGAAGCTATTTTGGACAACTTTCTTTCTCTTCTTGCAAAACACTCGGCAGACCTCCGTGCAGCCTCTAGAACACGATGGGAGATGTTTTTTGTGCTGGCACAGTTTCTCCTTGCCAGACAGAGTGGAAAAGCTTTTTGCTAAGATGTAGACGAGAAGAGAGGCTAAAGACGAAGGTACGGTGCTCTGCAGAGCTAAGCACAGCTCCCGGACCTCTTTCGGCAGAAGGCGCACACTGCAGAGCACAGTGAGCGGCAGAATCGTCTTTGCGCGAAGAAGCAGCTTCTTCGTCTCCGGGAGCCGGAGAGAGCGGCAACTTCGCAAAGGTGATGAAACAAGCTGTACAACACTGCGATTGTGTGCGTAGCTTGCCAACTGAGAGAAAACAGTACCTGACCACTCTCCTGCCTTTTCTATTCACATGAACATTCGATTGGAAGCTGTTTTGGACAACTTTCTTTCTCTTCTTGCAAAACACTCGGCAGACCTCCGTGCAGCCTCTAGAACACGATGGGAGATGTTTTTTGTGCTGGCACAGTTTCTCCTTGCCAGACAGAGTGGAAAAGCTTTTTGCTAAGATGTAGACGAGAAGAGAGGCTAAAGACGAAGGTACGGTGCTCTGCAGAGCTAAGCACCGCTCCCGGATCTCTTTCGGCAGAAGGCGCACACCGCAGAGCACTGTGAGCGGCAGAATCGTCTTTGCGCGAAGAAGCAGCTTCTTCGTCTCCGGGAGCCGGAGAGAGCGGCAACTTCGCAAAGGTGATGAAACAAGCTGTTCAACACTGCGATTGTGTGCGCAGCTTGCCAACTGAGAAAAAACAGTACCTGACCACTCTCCTGCCTTTTCTATTCACATGAACATTCGATTGGAAGCTATTTTGGACAACTTTCTTTCTCTTCTTGCAAAACACTCGGCAGACCTCCGTGCAGCCTCTAGAACACGATGGGAGATGTTTTTTGTGCTGGCACAGTTTCTCCTTGCCAGACAGAGTGGAAAAGCTTTTTGCTAAGATGTAGACGAGAAGAGAGGCTAAAGACGAAGGTACGGTGCTCTGCAGAGCTAAGCACCGCTCCCGGATCTCTTTCGGCAGAAGGCGCACACCGCAGAGCTCTGTGAGCGGCAGAATCGTCTTTGCGCGAAGAAGCAGCTTCTTCGTCTCCCGGACCTGCAGAGAGCGGCAACTTGGCAAAGGTGATGAAACAAGCTGTACAACACTGCGATTGTGTGCGCAGCTTGCCAACTGAGAGAAAACAGTACCTGACCACTCTCCTGCCTTTTCTATTCACATGAACATTCGATTGCAAGCTGTTTTGGACAACTTTCCTTCTCTTCTTGCAAAACACTCGGCAGACCTCCGTGCAGCCTCTAGAACACGATGGGAGATGTTTTTTGTGCTGGCACAGTTTCTCCTTGCCAGACAGAGTGGAAAAGCTTTTTGCTAAGATGTAGAGGAGAAGAGAGGCTAAAGACGAAGGTACGGTGCTCTGCAGAGCTAAGCACCGCTCCCGGGCGTCTTTCGGCAGAAGGCGCACACCGCAGAGCACTGTGAGCGGCAGAATCGTCTTTGCGCGAAGAAGCAGCTTCTTCGTCTCCGGGAGCCGGAGAGAGCGGCAACTTCGCAAAGGTGATGAAACAAGCTGTACAACACTGCGATTGTGTGCGCAGCTTGCCAACTGAGAGAAAACAGTACCTGACCACTCTCCTGCCTTTTCTATTCACATGAACATTCGATTGCAAGCTGTTTTGGACAACTTTCCTTCTCTTCTTGCAAAACACTCGGCAGACCTCCGTGCAGCCTCTAGAACACGATGGGAGATGTTTTCTGTGCTGGCACAGTTTCTCCTTGCCAGACAGAGTGGAAAAGCTTTTTGCTAAGATGTAGACGAGAAGAGAGGCTAAAGACGAAGGTACGGTGCTCTGCAGAGCTAAGCACCGCTCCCGGGCGTCTTTCGGCAGAAGGCGCACACCGCAGAGCACTGTGAGCGGCAGAATCGTCTTTGCGCGAAGAAGCAGCTTCTTCGTCTCCGGGAGCCGGAGAGAGCGGCAGCTTCGCAAAGGCGATGAAACAAGCTGTACAACACTGCGATTGTGTGCGCAGCTTGCCAACTGAGAGAAAACAGTACCTGACCACTCTCCTGCCTTTTCTATTCACATGAACATTCGATTGCAAGCTGTTTTGGACAACTTTCTTTCTCTTCTTGCAAAACACTCGGCAGACCTCCGTGCAGCCTCTAGAACACGATGGGAGATGTTTTTTGTGCTGGCACAGTTTCTCCTTGCCAGACAGAGTGGAAAAGCTTTTTGCTAAGATGTAGAGGAGAAGAGAGGCTAAAGACGAAGGTACGGTGCTCTGCAGAGCTAAGCACCGCTCCCGGGCGTCTTTCGGCAGAAGGCGCACACCGCAGAGCACTGTGAGCGGCAGAATCGTCTTTGCGCGAAGAAGCAGCTTCTTCGTCTCCGGGAGCCGGAGAGAGCGGCAACTTCGCAAAGGTGATGAAACAAGCTGTACAACACTGCGATTGTGTGCGCAGCTTGGCAACTGAGAGAAAACAGTACCTGACCACTCTCCTGCCTTTTCTATTCACATGAACATTCGATTGCAAGCTGTTTTGGACCACTTTCTTTCTCTTCTTGCAAAACACTCGGCAGACCTCCGTGCAGCCTCTAGAACACGATGGGAGATGTTTTTTGTGCTGGCACAGTTTCTCCTTGCCAGACAGAGTGGAAAAGCTTTTTGCTAAGATGTAGACGAGAAGAGAGGCTAAAGACGAAGGTACGGTGCTCTGCAGAGCTAAGCACCGCTCCCGGGCGTCTTTCGGCAGAAGGCGCACACCGCAGAGCACTGTGAGCGGCAGAATCGTCTTTGCGCGAAGAAGCAGCTTCTTCGTCTCCGGGAGCCGGAGAGAGCGGCAGCTTCGCAAAGGCGATGAAACAAGCTGTACAACACTGCGATTGTGTGCGCAGCTTGCCAACTGAGAGAAAACAGTACCTGACCACTCTCCTGCCTTTTCTATTCACATGAACATTCGATTGCAAGCTGTTTTGGACAACTTTCTTTCTCTTCTTGCAAAACACTCGGCAGACCTCCGTGCAGCCTCTAGAACACGATGGGAGATGTTTTTTGTGCTGGCACAGTTTCTCCTTGCCAGACAGAGTGGAAAAGCTTTTTGCTAAGATGTAGACGAGAAGAGAGGCTAAAGACGAAGGTACTGTGCTCTGCAGAGCTAAGCACCGCTCCCGGGCGTCTTTCGGCAGAAGGCGCACACCGCAGAGCACTGTGAGCGGCAGAATCGTCTTTGCGCGAAGAAGCAGCTTCTTCGTCTCCGGGAGCCGGAGAGAGCGGCAACTTGGCAAAGGCGATGAAACAAGCTGTACAACACTGCGATTGTGTGCGCAGCTTGGCAACTGAGAGAAAACAGTACCTGACCACTCTCCTGCCTTTTCTATTCTCATGAACATTCGATTGCAAGCTGTTTTGGACAACTTTCTTTCTCTTCTTGAAAAACACTCGGCAGACCTCCGTGCAGCCTCTAGAACACGATGGGAGATGTTTCTCGTGCTGGCAAAGTTTCTCCTTGCCAGACAGAGTGGAAAAGCTTTTTGCTAAGATGTAGACGAGAAGAGAGGCTAAAGACGAAGGTACGGTGCTCTGCAGAGCTAAACACCGCTCCCGGATCTCTTTCGGCAGAAGGCGCACACCGCAGAGCACTGTGAGCGGCAGAATCGTCTTTGCGCGAAGAAGCAGCTTCTTCGTCTCCGGGAGCCGGAGAGAGCGGCAACTTCGCAAAGGTGATGAAACAAGCTGTACAACACTGCGATTGTGTGCGCAGCTTGGCAACTGAGAGAAAACAGTACCTGACCACTCTCCTGCCTTTTCTATTCACATGAACATTCGATTGCAAGCTGTTTTGGACAACTTTCTTTCTCTTCTTGCAAAACACTCGGCAGACCTCCGTGCAGCCTCTAGAACACGATGGGAGATGTTTTTTGTGCTGGCACAGTTTCTCCTTGCCAGACAGAGTGGAAAAGCTTTTTGCTAAGATGTAGACGAGAAGAGAGGCTAAAGACGAAGGTACGGTGCTCTGCAGAGCTAAGCACCGCTCCCGGGCGTCTTTCGGCAGAAGGCGCACACCGCAGAGCACTGTGAGCGGCAGAATCGTCTTTGCGCGAAGAAGCAGCTTCTTCGTCTCCGGGAGCCGGAGAGAGCGGCAGCTTCGCATAGGCGATGAAACAAGCTGTACAACACTGCGATTGTGTGCGCAGCTTGCCAACTGAGAGAAAACAGTACCTGACAACTCTCCTGCCTTTTCTATTCACATGAACATTCGATTGGAAGCTGTTTTGGACAACTTTCTTTCTCTTCTTGCAAAACACTCGGCAGACCTCCGTGCAGCCTCTAGAACACGATGGGAGATGTTTTTTGTGCTGGCACAGTTTCTCCTTGCCAGACAGAGTGGAAAAGCTTTTTGCTAAGATGTAGACGAGAAGAGAGGCTAAAGACGAAGGTACGGTGCTCTGCAGAGCTAAGCACCGCTCCCGGGCGTCTTTCGGCAGAAGGCGCACACCGCAGAGCACTCTGAGCGGCAGAATCGTCTTTGCGCGAAGAAGCAGCTTCTTCGTCTCCGGGAGCCGGAGAGAGCGGCAACTTCGCAAAGGTGATGAAACAAGCTGTACAACACTGCGATTGTGTGCGCAGCTTGCCAACTGAGAGAAAACAGTACCTGACCACTCTCCTGCCTTTTCTATTCACATGAACATTGGATTGGAAGCTGTTTTGGACAACTTTCTTTCTCTTCTTGCAAAACACTCGGCAGACCTCCGTGCAGCCTCTAGAACACGATGGGAGATGTTTTTTGTGCTGGCACAGTTTCTCCTTGCCAGACAGAGTGGAAAAGCTTTTTGCTAAGATGTAGACGAGAAGAGAGGCTAAAGACGAAGGTACGGTGCTCTGCAGAGCTAAGCACCGCTACCGGACCTCTTTCGGCAGAAGACACACACTGCAGAGCACTGTGAGCGGCAGAATCGTCTTTGCGCGAAGAAGCAGCTTCTTCGTCTCCCGGAGCCGCAGAGAGCGGCAACTTGGCAAAGGTGATGAAACAAGCTGTACAACACTGCGATTGTGTGCGCAGCTTGCCAACTGAGAGAAAACAGTACCTGACCACTCACCTGCCTTTTCTATTCACATGAACATTCGATTGCAAGCTGTTTTGGACAACTTTCTTTCTCTTCTTGCAAAACACTCGGCAGACCTCCGTGCAGCCTCTAGAAAACGATGGGAGATGTTTTTTGTGCTGGCACAGTTTGTCCTTGCCAAACAGAGTGGAAAAGCTTTTTGCTGAGATGTAGACGAGAAGAGAGGCTAAAGACGAAGGTACGGTGCTCTGCAGAGCTAAGCACAGCTCCCGGACCTCTTTCGGGAGAAGACACACACTGCAGAGCACTGTGAGCGGCAGAATCGTCTTTGCGCGAAGAAGCAGCTTCTTCGTCTCCGGGAGCCGGAGAGAGCGGCAACTTCGCAAAGGTGATGAAACAAGCTGTACAACACTGCGATTGTTTGCGCAGCTTGCCAACTGAGAGAAAACAGTACCTGACCACTCTGCTGCCTTTTCTATTCACATGAACATTCGATTGCAAGCTGTTTTGGACAACTTTCTTTCTCTTCTTGCAAAACACACGGCAGACCTCCGTGCAGCCTCTAGAACACGATGGGAGATGTTTTTTGTGCTGGCACAGTTTCTCCTTGCCAGACAGAGTGGAAAAGCTTTTTGCTAAGATGTAGACGAGAAGAGAGGCTAAAGACAAAGGTACGGTGCTCTGCAGAGCTAAGCACCGCTCCCGGATCTCTTTCGGCAGAAGGCGCACACCGCAGAGCACTGTGAGCGGCAGAATCGTCTTTGCGCGAAGAAGCAGCTTCTTCGTCTCCGGGAGCCGGAGAGAGCGGCAACTTCGCAAAGGTGATGAAAAAAGCTGTACAACACTGCGATTGTGTGCGCAGCTTGCCAACTGAGAGAAAACAGTACCTGACCACTCTCCTGCCTTTTCTATTCACATGAACATTCGATTGCAAGCTGTTTTGGACAACTTTCTTTCTCTTCTTGCAAAACACTCGGCAGACCTCGGTGCAGCCTCTAGAACACGATGGGAGATGTTTTTTGTGCTGGCACAGTTTCTCCTTGCCAGACAGAGTGGAAAAGCTTTTTGCTAAGATGTAGAGGAGAAGAGAGGCTAAAGACGAAGGTACGGTGCTCTGCAGAGCTAAGCACCGCTCCCGGATCTCTTTCGGCAGAAGGCGCACACCGCAGAGCACTGTGAGCGGCAGAATCGTCTTTGCGCGAAGAAGCAGCTTCTTCGTCTCCGGGAGCCGGAGAGAGCGGCAACTTGGCAAAGGTGATGAAACAAGCTGTACAACACTGCGATTGTGTGCGCAGCTTGTCCACTGAGAGAAAACAGTACCTGACCACTCTCCTGCCTTTTCTATTCACATGAACATTCGATTGGAAGCTGTTTTGGACAACTTTCTTTCTCTTCTTGCAAAACACTCGGCAGACCTCCGTGCAGCCTCTAGAACACGATGGGAGATGTTTTTTGTGCTGGCACAGTTTCTCCTTGCCAGACAGAGTGGAAAAGCTTTTTGCTAAGATGTAGACGAGAAGAGAGGCTAAAGACGAAGGTACTGTGCTCTGCAGAGCTAAACACCGCTCCCGGATCTCTTTCGGCAGAAGGCGCACACCGCAGAGCACTGTGAGCGGCAGAATCGTCTTTGCGCGAAGAAGCAGCTTCTTCGTCTCCGGGAGCCGGAGAGAGCGGCAACTTCGCAAAGGTGATGAAACAAGCTGTACAACACTGCGATTGTGTGCGCAGCTTGGCAACTGAGAGAAAACAGTACCTGACCACTCTCCTGCCTTTTCTATTCACATGAACATTCGATTGCAATCTGTTTTGGACAACTTTCTTTCTCTTCTTGCAAAACACTCGGCAGACCTCCGTGCAGCCTCTAGAACACGATGGGAGATGTTTTTTGTGCTGGCACAGTTTCTCCTTGCCAGACAGAGTGGAAAAGCTTTTTGCTAAGATGTAGACGAGAAGAGAGGCTAACGACGAAGGTACGGTGCTCTGCAGAGCTAAGCACCGCTCCCGGACCTCTTTCGGCAGAAGGCGCACACCGCAGAGCACTGTGAGCGGCAGAATCGTCTTTGCGCGAAGAAGCAGCTTCTTCGTCTCCGGGAGCCGGAGAGAGCGGCAGCTTCGCATAGGCGATGAAACAAGCTGTACAACACTGCGATTGTGTGCGCAGCTTGTCAACTGAGAGAAAATAGTACCTGACCACTCTCCTGCCTTTTCTATTCTCATGAACATTCGATTGCAAGCTGTTTTGGACAACTTTCTTTCTCTTCTTGCAAAACACTCGGCAGACCTCCGTGCAGCCTCTAGAACACGATGGGAGATGTTTTTTGTGCTGGCACAGTTTCTCCTTGCCAGACAGAGTGGAAAAGCTTTTTGCTAAGATGTAGACGAGAAGAGAGGCTAAAGACGAAGGTACGGTGCTCTGCAGAGCTAAGCACCGCTCCCGGATCTCTTTCGGCAGAAGGCGCACACCGCAGAGCACTGTGAGCGGCAGAATCGTCCTTGCGCGAAGAAGCAGCTTCTTCGTCTCCGGGAGCCGGAGAGAGCGGCAACTTGGCAAAGGTGATGAAACAAGCTGTACAACACTGCGATTGTGTGCGCAGCTTGCCAACTGAGAGAAAACAGTACCTGACCACTCTCCTGCCTTTTCTATTCACATGAACATTCGATTGCAAGCTGTTTTGGACAACTTTCTTTCTCTTCTTGCAAAACACTCGGCAGACCTCCGTGCAGCCTCTAGAACACGATGGGAGATGTTTTTTGTGCTGGCACAGTTTCTCCTTGCCAGACAGAGTGGAAAAGCTTTTTGCTAAGATGTAGACGAGAAGAGAGGCTAAAGACGAAGGTACGGTGCTCTGCAGAGCTAAGCACCGCTCCCGGGCGTCTTTCGGCAGAAGGCGCACACCGCAGAGCACTGTGAGCGGCAGAATCGTCTTTGCGCGAAGAAGCAGCTTCTTCGTCTCCGGGAGCCGGAGAGAGCGGCAACTTGGCAAAGGCGATGAAACAAGCTGTACAACACTGCGATTGTGTGCGCAGCTTGGCAACTGAGAGAAAACAGTACCTGACCACTCTCCTGCCTTTTCTATTCTCATGAACATTCGATTGCAAGCTGTTTTGGACAACTTTCTTTCTCTTCTTGCAAAACACTCGGCAGACCTCCGTGCAGCCTCTAGAACACGATGGGAGATGTTTCTCGTGCTGGCAAAGTTTCTCCTTGCCAGACAGAGTGGAAAAGCTTTTTGCTAAGATGTAGACGAGAAGAGAGGCTAAAGACGAAGGTACGGTGCTCTGCAGAGCTAAGCACCGCTACCGGACCTCTTTCGGCAGAAGACACACACTGCAGAGCACTGTGAGCGGCAGAATCGTCTTTGCGCGAAGAAGCAGCTTCTTCGTCTCCCGGAGCCGCAGAGAGCGGCAACTTGGCAAAGGTGATGAACCAAGCTGTACAACACTGCGATTGTGTGCGCAGCTTGCCAACTGAGAGAAAACAGTACCTGACCACTCACCTGCCTTTTCTATTCACATGAACATTCGATTGCAAGCTGTTTTGGACAACTTTCTCTCTCTTCTTGCAAAACACTCGGCAGACCTCCGTGCAGCCTCTAGAAAACGATGGGAGATGTTTTTTGTGCTGGCACAGTTTGTCCTTGCCAAACAGAGTGGAAAAGCTTTTTGCTGAGATGTAGACGAGAAGAGAGGCTAAAGACGAAGGTACGGTGCTCTGCAGAGCTAAGCACAGCTCCCGGACCTCTTTCGGGAGAAGACACACACTGCAGAGCACTGTGAGCGGCAGAATCGTCTTTGCGCGAAGAAGCAGCTTCTTCGTCTCCGGGAGCCGGAGAGAGCGGCAACTTCGCAAAGGTGATGAAACAAGCTGTACAACACTGCGATTGTGTGCGCAGCTTGCCAACTGAGAGAAAACAGTACCTGACCACTCTGCTGCCTTTTCTATTCACATGAACATTCGATTGCAAGCTGTTTTGGACAACTTTCTTTCTCTTCTTGCAAAACACAAGGCAGACCTCCGTGCAGCCTCTAGAACACGATGGGAGATGTTTTTTGTGCTGGCACAGTTTCTCCTTGCCAGACAGAGTGGAAAAGCTTTTTGCTAAGATGTAGAGGAGAAGAGAGGCTAAAGACAAAGGTACGGTGCTCTGCAGAGCTAAGCACCGCTCCCGGATCTCTTTCGGCAGAAGGCGCACACCGCAGAGCACTGTGAGCGGCAGAATCGTCTTTGCGCGAAGAAGCAGCTTCTTCGTCTCCGGGAGCCGGAGAGAGCGGCAACTTCGCAAAGGTGATGAAACAAGCTGTACAACACTGCGATTGTGTGCGCAGCTTGTCCACTGAGAGAAAACAGTACCTGACCACTCTCCTGCCTTTTCTATTCACATGAACATTCGATTGGAAGCTGTTTTGGACAACTTTCTTTCTCTTCTTGAAAAACACTCGGCAGACCTCCGTGCAGCCTCTAGAACACGATGGGAGATGTTTCTCGTGCTGGCAAAGTTTCTCCTTGCCAGACAGAGTGGAAAAGCTTTTTGCTAAGATGTAGACGAGAAGAGAGGCTAAAGACGAAGGTACGGTGCTCTGCAGAGCTAAACACCGCTCCCGGATCTCTTTCGGCAGAAGGCGCACACCGCAGAGCACTGTGAGCGGCAGAATCGTCTTTGCGCGAAGAAGCAGCTTCTTCGTCTCCGGGAGCCGGAGAGAGCGGCAACTTCGCAAAGGTGATGAAACAAGCTGTACAACACTGCGATTGTGTGCGCAGCTTGCCAACTGAGAGAAAACAGTACCTGACCACTCTCCTGCCTTTTCTATTCACATGAACATTCGATTGCAATCTGTTTTGGACAACTTTCTTTCTCTTCTTGCAAAACACTCGGCAGACCTCCGTGCAGCCTCTAGAACACGATGGGAGATGTTTTTTGTGCTGGCACAGTTTCTCCTTGCCAGACAGAGTGGAAAAGCTTTTTGCTAAGATGTAGACGAGAAGAGAGGCTAAAGACGAAGGTACGGTGCTCTGCAGAGCTAAGCACCGCTCCCGGACCTCTTTCGGCAGAAGGCGCACACCGCAGAGCACTGTGAGCGGCAGAATCGTCTTTGCGCGAAGAAGCAGCTTCTTCGTCTCCGGGAGCCGGAGAGAGCGGCAGCTTCGCATAGGCGATGAAACAAGCTGTACAACACTGCGATTGTGTGCGCAGCTTGTCAACTGAGAGAAAATAGTACCTGACCACTCTCCTGCCTTTTCTATTCTCATGAACATTCGATTGCAAGCTGTTTTGGACAACTTTCTTTCTCTTCTTGCAAAACACTCGGCAGACCTCCGTGCAGCCTCTAGAACACGATGGGAGATGTTTTCTGTGCTGGCACAGTTTGTCCTTGCCAAACAGAGTGGAAAAGCTTTTTGCTAAGATGTAGACGAGAAGAGAGGCTAAAGACGAAGGTACGGTGCTCTGCACAGCTAAGCACGGCTCCCGGATCTCTTTCGGCAGAATGCGCACACCGCAGAGCACTGTGAGCGGCAGAATCGTCTTTGCGCGAAGAAGCAGCTTCTTCGTCTCCGGGAGCCGGAGAGAGCGGCAACTTCGCAAAGGTGATGAAACAAGCTGTACAACACTGCGATTGTGTGCGCAGCTTGGCAACTGAGAGAAAACAGTGCCTGACCACTCTCCTGCCTTTTCTATTCACATGAACATTCGATTGCAAGCTGTTTTGGACAACTTTCTTTCTCTTCTTGCAAAACACTCGGCAGACCTCCGTGTAGCCTCTAGAACACGATGGGAGATGTTTTTTGTGCTGGCACAGTTTCTCCTTGCCAGACAGAGTTGAAAAGCTTTTTGCTAAGATGTAGACGAGAAGAGAGGCTAAAGACGAAGGTACGGTGCTCTGCAGAGCTAAGCACCGCTCCAGGGCGTCTTTCGGCAGAAGGCGCACACCGCAGAGCACTGTGAGCGGCAGAATCGTCCTTGCGCGAAGAAGCAGCTTCTTCGTCTCCGGGAGCCGGAGAGAGCGGCAACTTCGCAAAGGTGATGAAACAAGCTGTACAACACTGCGATTGTGTGCGCAGCTTGCCAACTGAGAGAAAACAGTACCTGACCACTCTCCTGCCTTTTCTATTCACATGAACATTCGATTGCAAGCTGTTTTGGACAACTTTCTTTCTCTTCTTGCAAAACACTCGGCAGACCTCCGTGCAGCCTCTAGAACACGATGGGAGATGTTTTTTGTGCTGGCACAGTTTCTCCTTGCCAGACAGAGTGGAAAAGCTTTTTGCTAAGATGTAGAGGAGAAGAGAGGCTAAAGACGAAGGTACGGTGCTCTGCAGAGCTAAGCACCGCTCCCGGGCGTCTTTCGGCAGAAGGCGCACACCGCAGAGCACTGTGAGCGGCAGAATCGTCTTTGCGCGAAGAAGCAGCTTCTTCGTCTCCGGGAGCCGGAGAGAGCGGCAACTTGGCAAAGGCGATGAAACAAGCTGTACAACACTGCGATTGTGTGCGCAGCTTGGCAACTGAGAGAAAACAGTACCTGACCACTCTCCTGCCTTTTCTATTCTCATGAACATTCGATTGCAAGCTGTTTTGGACAACTTTCTTTCTCTTCTTGAAAAACACTCGGCAGACCTCCGTGCAGCCTCTAGAACACGATGGGAGATGTTTTTTGTGCTGGCACAGTTTCTCCTTGCCAGACAGAGTGGAAAAGCTTTTTGCTAAGATGTAGACGAGAAGAGAGGCTAAAGACGAAGGTACGGTGCTCTGCAGAGCTAAGCACCGCTACCGGACCTCTTTCGGCAGAAGACACACACTGCAGAGCACTGTGAGCGGCAGAATCGTCTTTGCGCGAAGAAGCAGCTTCTTCGTCTCCCGGAGCCGCAGAGAGCGGCAACTTGGCAAAGGTGATGAAACAAGCTGTACAACACTGCGATTGTGTGCGCAGCTTGCCAACTGAGAGAAAACAGTACCTGACCACTCACCTGCCTTTTCTATTCACATGAACATTCGATTGCAAGCTGTTTTGGACAACTTTCTTTCTCTTCTTGCAAAACACTCGGCAGACCTCCGTGCAGCCTCTAGAAAACGATGGGAGATGTTTTTTGTGCTGGCACAGTTTGTCCTTGCCAAACAGAGTGGAAAAGCTTTTTGCTAAGATGTAGACGAGAAGAGAGGCTAAAGACGAAGGTACGGTGCTCTGCAGAGCTAAGCACAGCTCCCGGACCTCTTTCGGGAGAAGACACACACTGCAGAGCACTGTGAGCGGCAGAATCGTCTTTGCGCGAAGAAGCAGCTTCTTCGTCTCCGGGAGCCGGAGAGAGCGGCAACTTCGCAAAGGTGATGAAACAAGCTGTACAACACTGCGATTGTTTGCGCAGCTTGCCAACTGAGAGAAAACAGTACCTGACCACTCTGCTGCCTTTTCTATTCACATGAACATTCGATTGCAAGCTGTTTTGGACAACTTTCTTTCTCTTCTTGCAAAACACTCGGCAGACCTCCGTGCAGCCTCTAGAACACGATGGGAGATGTTTTTTGTGCTGGCACAGTTTCTCCTTGCCAGACAGAGTGGAAAAGCTTTTTGCTAAGATGTAGAGGAGAAGAGAGGCTAAACACGAAGGTATGGTGCTCTGCAGAGCTAAGCACCGCTCCCGGATCTCTTTCGGCAGAAGGCGCACACCGCAGAGCACTGTGAGCGGCAGAATCGTCTTTGCGCGAAGAAGCAGCTTCTTCGTCTCCGGGAGCCGGAGAGAGCGGCAACTTGGCAAAGGCGATGAAACAAGCTGTACAACACTGCGATTGTGTGCGCAACTTGCCAACTGAGAGAAAACAGTACCTGACCACTCTCCTGCCTTTTCTATTCTCATGAACATTCGATTGCAAGCTGTTTTGGACAACTTTCTTTCTCTTCTTGCAAAACACTCTGCAGACCTCCGTGCAGCCTCTAGAACACGATGGGAGATGTTTTCTGTGCTGGCACAGTTTCTCCTTGCCAGACAGAGTGGAAAAGCTTTTTGCTAAGATGTAGACGAGAAGAGAGGCTAAAGACGAAGGTACGGTGCTCTGCAGAGCTAAGCACCGCTCCCGGGCGTCTTTCGGCAGAAGGCGCACACCGCAGAGCACTGTGAGCGGCAGAATCGTCTTTGCGCGAAGAAGCAGCTTCTTCGTCTCCGGGAGCCGAGGAGAGCGGCAACTTCGCAAAGGTGATGAAACAAGCTGTACAACACTGCGATTGTGTGCGCAGCTTGTCCACTGAGAGAAAACAGTACCTGACCACTCTCCTGCCTTTTCTATTCACATGAACATTCGATTGGAAGCTGTTTTGGACAACTTTCTTTCTCTTCTTGAAAAACACTCGGCAGACCTCCGTGCAGCCTCTAGAACACGATGGGAGATGTTTCTCGTGCTGGCAAAGTTTCTCCTTGCCAGACAGAGTGGAAAAGCTTTTTGCTAAGATGTAGACGAGAAGAGAGGCTAAAGACGAAGGTACGGTGCTCTGCAGAGCTAAACACCGCTCCCGGATCTCTTTCGGCAGAAGGCGCACACCGCAGAGCACTGTGAGCGGCAGAATCGTCTTTGCGCGAAGAAGCAGCTTCTTCGTCTCCGGGAGCCGGAGAGAGCGGCAACTTCGCAAAGGTGATGAAACAAGCTGTACAACACTGCGATTGTGTGCGCAGCTTGTCCACTGAGAGAAAACAGTACCTGACCACTCTCCTGCCTTTTCTATTCACATGAACATTCGATTGGAAGCTGTTTTGGACAACTTTCTTTCTCTTCTTGCAAAACACTCGGCAGACCTCCGTGCAGCCTCTAGAACACGATGGGAGATGTTTTTTGTGCTGGCACAGTTTCTCCTTGCCAGACAGAGTGGAAAAGCTTTTTGCTAAGATGTAGACGAGAAGAGAGGCTAAAGACGAAGGTACGGTGCTCTGCAGAGCTAAACACCGCTCCCGGATCTCTTTCGGCAGAAGGCGCACACCGCAGAGCACTGTGAGCGGCAGAATCGTCTTTGCGCGAAGAAGCAGCTTCTTCGTCTCCGGGAGCCGGAGAGAGCGGCAACTTCGCAAAGGTGATGAAACAAGCTGTACAACACTGCGATTGTGTGCGCAGCTTGGCAACTGAGAGAAAACAGTACCTGACCACTCTCCTGCCTTTTCTATTCACATGAACATTCGATTGCAATCTGTTTTGGACAACTTTCTTTCTCTTCTTGCAAAACACTCGGCAGACCTCCGTGCAGCCTCTAGAACACGATGGGAGATGTTTTTTGTGCTGGCACAGTTTCTCCTTGCCAGACAGAGTGGAAAAGCTTTTTGCTAAGATGTAGACGAGAAGAGAGGCTAAAGACGAAGGTACGGTGCTCTGCAGAGCTAAGCACCGCTCCCGGACCTCTTTCGGCAGAAGGCGCACACCGCAGAGCACTGTGAGCGGCAGAATCGTCTTTGCGCGAAGAAGCAGCTTCTTCGTCTCCGGGAGCCGGAGAGAGCGGCAGCTTCGCATAGGCGATGAAACAAGCTGTACAACACTGCGATTGTGTGCGCAGCTTGTCAACTGAGAGAAAATAGTACCTGACCACTCTCCTGCCTTTTCTATTCTCATGAACATTCGATTGCAAGCTGTTTTGGACAACTTTCTTTCTCTTCTTGCAAAACACTCGGCAGACCTCCGTGCAGCCTCTAGAACACGATGGGAGATGTTTTTTGTGCTGGCACAGTTTCTCCTTGCCAGACAGAGTGGAAAAGCTTTTTGCTAAGATGTAGACGAGAAGAGAGGCTAAAGACGAAGGTACGGTGCTCTGCAGAGCTAAGCACCGCTCCCGGATCTCTTTCGGCAGAAGGCGCACACCGCAGAGCACTGTGAGCGGCAGAATCGTCCTTGCGCGAAGAAGCAGCTTCTTCGTCTCCGGGAGCCGGAGAGAGCGGCAACTTGGCAAAGGTGATGAAACAAGCTGTACAACACTGCGATTGTGTGCGCAGCTTGCCAACTGAGAGAAAACAGTACCTGACCACTCTCCTGCCTTTTCTATTCACATGAACATTCGATTGCAAGCTGTTTTGGACAACTTTCTTTCTCTTCTTGCAAAACACTCGGCAGACCTCCGTGCAGCCTCTAGAACACGATGGGAGATGTTTTTTGTGCTGGCACAGTTTCTCCTTGCCAGACAGAGTGGAAAAGCTTTTTGCTAAGATGTAGACGAGAAGAGAGGCTAAAGACGAAGGTACGGTGCTCTGCAGAGCTAAGCACCGCTCCCGGGCGTCTTTCGGCAGAAGGCGCACACCGCAGAGCACTGTGAGCGGCAGAATCGTCTTTGCGCGAAGAAGCAGCTTCTTCGTCTCCGGGAGCCGGAGAGAGCGGCAACTTGGCAAAGGCGATGAAACAAGCTGTACAACACTGCGATTGTGTGCGCAGCTTGGCAACTGAGAGAAAACAGTACCTGACCACTCTCCTGCCTTTTCTATTCTCATGAACATTCGATTGCAAGCTGTTTTGGACAACTTTCTTTCTCTTCTTGAAAAACACTCGGCAGACCTCCGTGCAGCCTCTAGAACACGATGGGAGATGTTTCTCGTGCTGGCAAAGTTTCTCCTTGCCAGACAGAGTGGAAAAGCTTTTTGCTAAGATGTAGACGAGAAGAGAGGCTAAAGACGAAGGTACGGTGCTCTGCAGAGCTAAGCACCGCTACCGGACCTCTTTCGGCAGAAGACACACACTGCAGAGCACTGTGAGCGGCAGAATCGTCTTTGCGCGAAGAAGCAGCTTCTTCGTCTCCCGGAGCCGCAGAGAGCGGCAACTTGGCAAAGGTGATGAACCAAGCTGTACAACACTGCGATTGTGTGCGCAGCTTGCCAACTGAGAGAAAACAGTACCTGACCACTCACCTGCCTTTTCTATTCACATGAACATTCGATTGCAAGCTGTTTTGGACAACTTTCTCTCTCTTCTTGCAAAACACTCGGCAGACCTCCGTGCAGCCTCTAGAAAACGATGGGAGATGTTTTTTGTGCTGGCACAGTTTGTCCTTGCCAAACAGAGTGGAAAAGCTTTTTGCTGAGATGTAGACGAGAAGAGAGGCTAAAGACGAAGGTACGGTGCTCTGCAGAGCTAAGCACAGCTCCCGGACCTCTTTCGGGAGAAGACACACACTGCAGAGCACTGTGAGCGGCAGAATCGTCTTTGCGCGAAGAAGCAGCTTCTTCGTCTCCGGGAGCCGAGGAGAGCGGCAACTTCGCAAAGGTGATGAAACAAGCTGTACAACACTGCGATTGTGTGCGCAGCTTGTCCACTGAGAGAAAACAGTACCTGACCACTCTCCTGCCTTTTCTATTCACATGAACATTCGATTGGAAGCTGTTTTGGACAACTTTCTTTCTCTTCTTGAAAAACACTCGGCAGACCTCCGTGCAGCCTCTAGAACACGATGGGAGATGTTTCTCGTGCTGGCAAAGTTTCTCCTTGCCAGACAGAGTGGAAAAGCTTTTTGCTAAGATGTAGACGAGAAGAGAGGCTAAAGACGAAGGTACGGTGCTCTGCAGAGCTAAACACCGCTCCCGGATCTCTTTCGGCAGAAGGCGCACACCGCAGAGCACTGTGAGCGGCAGAATCGTCTTTGCGCGAAGAAGCAGCTTCTTCGTCTCCGGGAGCCGGAGAGAGCGGCAACTTCGCAAAGGTGATGAAACAAGCTGTACAACACTGCGATTGTGTGCGCAGCTTGCCAACTGAGAGAAAACAGTACCTGACCACTCTCCTGCCTTTTCTATTCACATGAACATTCGATTGCAATCTGTTTTGGACAACTTTCTTTCTCTTCTTGCAAAACACTCGGCAGACCTCCGTGCAGCCTCTAGAACACGATGGGAGATGTTTTTTGTGCTGGCACAGTTTCTCCTTGCCAGACAGAGTGGAAAAGCTTTTTGCTAAGATGTAGACGAGAAGAGAGGCTAAAGACGAAGGTACGGTGCTCTGCAGAGCTAAGCACCGCTCCCGGACCTCTTTCGGCAGAAGGCGCACACCGCAGAGCACTGTGAGCGGCAGAATCGTCTTTGCGCGAAGAAGCAGCTTCTTCGTCTCCGGGAGCCGGAGAGAGCGGCAGCTTCGCATAGGCGATGAAACAAGCTGTACAACACTGCGATTGTGTGCGCAGCTTGTCAACTGAGAGAAAATAGTACCTGACCACTCTCCTGCCTTTTCTATTCTCATGAACATTCGATTGCAAGCTGTTTTGGACAACTTTCTTTCTCTTCTTGCAAAACACTCGGCAGACCTCCGTGCAGCCTCTAGAACACGATGGGAGATGTTTTCTGTGCTGGCACAGTTTGTCCTTGCCAAACAGAGTGGAAAAGCTTTTTGCTAAGATGTAGACGAGAAGAGAGGCTAAAGACGAAGGTACGGTGCTCTGCACAGCTAAGCACGGCTCCCGGATCTCTTTCGGCAGAATGCGCACACCGCAGAGCACTGTGAGCGGCAGAATCGTCTTTGCGCGAAGAAGCAGCTTCTTCGTCTCCGGGAGCCGGAGAGAGCGGCAACTTCGCAAAGGTGATGAAACAAGCTGTACAACACTGCGATTGTGTGCGCAGCTTGGCAACTGAGAGAAAACAGTGCCTGACCACTCTCCTGCCTTTTCTATTCACATGAACATTCGATTGCAAGCTGTTTTGGACAACTTTCTTTCTCTTCTTGCAAAACACTCGGCAGACCTCCGTGTAGCCTCTAGAACACGATGGGAGATGTTTTTTGTGCTGGCACAGTTTCTCCTTGCCAGACAGAGTTGAAAAGCTTTTTGCTAAGATGTAGACGAGAAGAGAGGCTAAAGACGAAGGTACGGTGCTCTGCAGAGCTAAGCACCGCTCCCGGATCTCTTTCGGCAGAAGGCGCACACCGCAGAGCACTGTGAGCGGCAGAATCGTCCTTGCGCGAAGAAGCAGCTTCTTCGTCTCCGGGAGCCGGAGAGAGCGGCAACTTCGCAAAGGTGATGAAACAAGCTGTACAACACTGCGATTGTGTGCGCAGCTTGCCAACTGAGAGAAAACAGTACCTGACCACTCTCCTGCCTTTTCTATTCACATGAACATTCGATTGCAAGCTGTTTTGGACAACTTTCTTTCTCTTCTTGCAAAACACTCGGCAGACCTCCGTGCAGCCTCTAGAACACGATGGGAGATGTTTTTTGTGCTGGCACAGTTTCTCCTTGCCAGACAGAGTGCAAAAGCTTTTTGCTAAGATGTAGACGAGAAGAGAGGCTAAAGACGAAGGTACGGTGCTCTGCAGAGCTAAGCACCGCTCCCGGGCGTCTTTAGGCAGAAGGCGCACACCGCAGAGCACTGTGAGCGGCAGAATCGTCTTTGCGCGAAGAAGCAGCTTCTTCGTCTCCGGGAGCCGGAGAGAGCGGCAGCTTCGCAAAGGCAATGAAACAAGCTGTACAACACTGCGATTGTGTGCGCAGCTTTCCAACTGAGAGAAAACAGTACCTGACCACTCTCCTGCCTTTTCTATTCACATGAACATTCGATTGCAAGCTGTTTTGGACAACTTTCCTTCTCTTCTTGCAAAACACTCGGCAGACCTCCGTGCAGCCTCTAGAAGACGATGGGAGATGTTTTTTGTGCTGGCAGAGTTTGTCCTTGCCAGACAGAGTGGAAAAGCTTTTTGCTAAGATGTAGACGAGAAGAGAGGCTAAAGAAGCAGGTACGGTGCTCTGCAGAGCTAAGCACCGCTCCCGGACCTCTTTCGGCAGAAGGCGCACACCGCAGAGCACTGTGAGCGGCAGAATCGTCTTTGCGCGAGGAAGCAGCTTCTTCGTCTCCGGGAGCCGGAGAGAGCGGCAACTTGGCAAAGGTGATGAAACAAGCTGTACAACACTGCGATTGTGTGCGCAGCTTGCCAACTGAGAGAAAACAGTACCTGACCACTCTCCTGCCTTTTCTATTCACATGAACATTCGATTGCAAGCTATTTTGGACAACTTTCTTTCTCTTCTTGCAAAACACTCGGCAGACCTCCGTGCAGCCTCTAGAACACGATGGGAGATGTTTTTTGTGCTGGCACAGTTTCTCCTTGCCAGACAGAGTGGAAAAGCTTTTTGCTAAGATGTAGACGAGAAGAGAGGCTAAAGACGAAGGTACTGTGCTCTGCAGAGCTAAGCACCGCTCCCGGGCGTCTTTCGGCAGAAGGCGCACACCGCAGAGCACTGTGAGCGGCAGAATCGTCTTTGCGCGAAGAAGCAGCTTCTTCGTCTCCGGGAGCCGGAGAGAGAGGCAACTTTGCAGAGGTGATGAAACAAGCTGTACAACACTGCGATTGTGTGCGCAGCTTGCCAACTGAGAGAAAACAGTACCTGACCACTCTCCTGCCTTTTCTATTCACATGAACATTCGATTGCAAGCTGTTTTGGACAACTTTCTTTCTCTTCTTGCAAAACACTCGGCAGACCTCCGTGCAGCCTCTAGAACACGATGGGAGATGTTTTTTGTGCTGGCACAGTTTCTCCTTGCCAGACAGAGTGGAAAAGCTTTTTGCTAAGATGTAGACGAGAAGAGAGGCTAAAGACGAAGGTACGGTGCTCTGCAGAGCTAAGCACCGCTCCCGGATCTCTTTCGGCAGAAGGCGCACACCGCAGAGCACTGTGAGCGGCAGAATCGTCTTTGCGCGAAGAAGCAGCTTCTTCGTCTCCGGGAGCCGGAGAGAGCGGCAACTTCGCAAAGGCGATGAAACAAGCTGTACAACACTGCGATTGTGTGCGCAGCTTGCCAACTGAGAGAAAACAGTACCTGACCACTCTCCTGCCTTTTCTATTCACATGAACATTCGATTGCAAGCTGTTTTGGACAACTTTCTTTCTCTTCTTGCAAAACACTCGGCAGACCTCCGTGCAGCCTCTAGAACACGATGGGAGATGTTTTTTGTGCTGGCACAGTTTCTCCTTGCCAGACAGAGTGGAAAAGGTTTTTGCTAAGATGTAGACGAAAAGAGAGGCTAAAGACGAAGGTACGGTGCTCTGCAGAGCTAAGCACAGCTCCCGGACCTCTTTCGGCAGAAGGCGCACACCGCAGAGCACTGTGAGCGGCAGAATCGTCTTTGCGCGAGGAAGCAGCTTCTTCGTCTCCGGGAGCCGGAGAGAGCGGCAACTTCGCAAAGGTGATGAAACAAGCTGTACAACACTGCGATTGTGTGCGCAGCTTGTCCACTGAGAGAAAACAGTACCTGACCACTCTCCTGCCTTTTCTATTCACATGAACATTCGATTGGAAGCTGTTTTGGACAACTTTCTTTCTCTTCTTGAAAAACACTCGGCAGACCTCCGTGCAGCCTCTAGAACACGATGGGAGATGTTTCTCGTGCTGGCAAAGTTTCTCCTTGCCAGACAGAGTGGAAAAGCTTTTTGCTAAGATGTAGACGAGAAGAGAGGCTAAAGACGAAGGTACGGTGCTCTGCAGAGCTAAACACCGCTCCCGGATCTCTTTCGGCAGAAGGCGCACACCGCAGAGCACTGTGAGCGGCAGAATCGTCTTTGCGCGAAGAAGCAGCTTCTTCGTCTCCGGGAGCCGGAGAGAGCGGCAACTTCGCAAAGGTGATGAAACAAGCTGTACAACACTGCGATTGTGTGCGCAGCTTGGCAACTGAGAGAAAACAGTACCTGACCACTCTCCTGCCTTTTCTATTCACATGAACATTCGATTGCAATCTGTTTTGGACAACTTTCTTTCTCTTCTTGCAAAACACTCGGCAGACCTCCGTGCAGCCTCTAGAACACGATGGGAGATGTTTTTTGTGCTGGCACAGTTTCTCCTTGCCAGACAGAGTGGAAAAGCTTTTTGCTAAGATGTAGACGAGAAGAGAGGCTAAAGACGAAGGTACGGTGCTCTGCAGAGCTAAGCACCGCTCCCGGACCTCTTTCGGCAGAAGGCGCACACCGCAGAGCACTGTGAGCGGCAGAATCGTCTTTGCGCGAAGAAGCAGCTTCTTCGTCTCCGGGAGCCGGAGAGAGCGGCAGCTTCGCATAGGCGATGAAACAAGCTGTACAACACTGCGATTGTGTGCGCAGCTTGTCAACTGAGAGAAAATAGTACCTGACCACTCTCCTGCCTTTTCTATTCTCATGAACATTCGATTGCAAGCTGTTTTGGACAAGTTTCTATCTCTTCTTGCAAAACACTCGGCAGACCTCCGTGCAGCCTCTAGAACACGATGGGAGATGTTTTTTGTGCTGGCACAGTTTCTCCTTGCCAGACAGAGTAGAAAAGCTTTTTGCTAAGATGTAGACGAGAGGAGAGGCTAAAGACGAAGGTACGGTGCTCTGCAGAGCTAAGCACCGCTCCCGGACCTCTTTCGGCAGAAGGCGCACACCGCAGAGCACTGTGAGCGGCAGAATCGTCTTTGCGCGAAGAAGCAGCTTCTTCGTCTCCGGGAGCCGGAGAGAGCGGCAGCTTCGCATAGGCGATGAAACAAGCTGTACAACACTGCGATTGTGTGCGCAGCTTGTCAACTGAGAGAAAATAGTACCTGACCACTCTCCTGCCTTTTCTATTCTCATGAACATTCGATTGCAAGCTGTTTTGGACAACTTTCTTTCTCTTCTTGCAAAACACTCGGCAGACCTCCGTGCAGCCTCTAGAACACGATGGGAGATGTTTTCTGTGCTGGCACAGTTTGTCCTTGCCAAACAGAGTGGAAAAGCTTTTTGCTAAGATGTAGACGAGAAGAGAGGCTAAAGACGAAGGTACGGTGCTCTGCACAGCTAAGCACCGCTCCCGGATCTCTTTCGGCAGAATGCGCACACCGCAGAGCACTGTGAGCGGCAGAATCGTCTTTGCGCGAAGAAGCAGCTTCTTCGTCTCCGGGAGCCGGAGAGAGCGGCAACTTCGCAAAGGTGATGAAACAAGCTGTACAACACTGCGATTGTGTGCGCAGCTTGGCAACTGAGAGAAAACAGTGCC
Source organism: Melozone crissalis (assembly GCF_028551555.1). Taxonomy (NCBI): domain Eukaryota; kingdom Metazoa; phylum Chordata; class Aves; order Passeriformes; family Passerellidae; genus Melozone; species Melozone crissalis. The sequence continues at coordinate 20,052 of NW_026536294.1, read as the reverse complement.
TGACCACTCTCCTGCCTTTTCTATTCACATGAACATTCGATTGCAAGCTGTTTTGGACAACTTTCTTTCTCTTCTTGCAAAACACTCGGCAGACCTCCGTGCAGCCTCTAGAACACGATGGGAGATGTTTTTTGTGCTGGCACAGTTTCTCCTTGCCAGACAGAGTGGAAAAGCTTTTTGCTAAGATGTAGACGAGAAGAGAGGCTAAAGACGAAGGTACGGTGCTCTGCAGAGCTAAGCACCGCTCCCGGATCTCTTTCGGCAGAAGGCGCACACCGCAGAGCACTGTGAGCGGCAGAATCGTCTTTGCGCGAAGAAGCAGCTTCTTCGTCTCCGGGAGCCGGAGAGAGCGGCAACTTGGCAAAGGTGATGAAACAAGCTGTACAACACTGCGATTGTGTGCGCAGCTTGCCAACTGAGAGAAAACAGTACCTGACCACTCTCCTGCCTTTTCTATTCACATGAACATTCGATTGCAAGCTGTTTTGGACAACTTTCTTTCTCTTCTTGCAAAACACTCGGCAGACCTCCGTGCAGCCTCTAGAACACGATGGGAGATGGTTTCTGTGCTGGCACAGTTTCTCCTTGCCAGACAGAGTGGAAAAGCTTTTTGCTAAGATGTAGACGAGAAGAGAGGCTAAAGACGAAGGTACGGTGCTCTGCAGAGCTAAGCACCGCTCCCGGATCTCTTTCGGCAGAAGGCGCACACCGCAGAGCACTGTGAGCGGCAGAATCGTCTTTGCGCGAAGAAGCAGCTTCTTCGTCTCCGGGAGCCGGAGTGAGCGGCAACTTCGCAAAGGTGATGAAACAAGCTGTACAACACTGCGATTGTGTGCGCAGCTTGGCAACTGAGAGAAAACAGTACCTGACCACTCTCCTGCCTTTTCTATTCACATGAACATTCGATTGCAAGCTGTTTTGGACAACTTTCCTTCTCTTCTTGCAAAACACTCGGCAGACCTCCGTGCAGCCTCTAGAACACGATGGGAGATGTTTTTTGTGCTGGCACAGTTTCTCCTTGCCAGACAGAGTGGAAAAGCTTTTTGCTAAGATGTAGACGAGAAGAGAGGCTAAAGATGAAGGTACGGTGCTCTGCAGAGCTAAGCACCGCTCCCGGGCGTCTTTCGGCAGAAGGCGCACACCGCAGAGCACTGTGAGCGGCAGAATCGTCTTTGCGCGAAGAAGCAGCTTCTTCGTCTCCGGGAGCCGGAGAGAGCGGCAGCTTCGCAAAGGCAATGAAACAAGCTGTACAACACTGCGATTGTGTGCGCAGCTTTCCAACTGAGAGAAAACAGTACCTGACCACTCTCCTGCCTTTTCTATTCACATGAACATTCGATTGCAAGCTGTTTTGGACAACTTTCCTTCTCTTCTTGCAAAACACTCGGCAGACCTCCGTGCAGCCTCTAGAAGACGATGGGAGATGTTTTTTGTGCTGGCAGAGTTTGTCCTTGCCAGACAGAGTGGAAAAGCTTTTTGCTAAGATGTAGACGAGAAGAGAGGCTAAAGAAGCAGGTACGGTGCTCTGCAGAGCTAAGCACCGCTCCCGGACCTCTTTCGGCAGAAGGCGCACACCGCAGAGCACTGTGAGCGGCAGAATCGTCTTTGCGCGAGGAAGCAGCTTCTTCGTCTCCGGGAGCCGGAGAGAGCGGCAACTTGGCAAAGGTGATGAAACAAGCTGTACAACACTGCGATTGTGTGCGCAGCTTGCCAACTGAGAGAAAACAGTACCTGACCACTCTCCTGCCTTTTCTATTCACATGAACATTCGATTGCAAGCTATTTTGGACAACTTTCTTTCTCTTCTTGCAAAACACTCGGCAGACCTCCGTGCAGCCTCTAGAACACGATGGGAGATGTTTTTTGTGCTGGCACAGTTTCTCCTTGCCAGACAGAGTGGAAAAGCTTTTTGCTAAGATGTAGACGAGAAGAGAGGCTAAAGACGAAGGTACTGTGCTCTGCAGAGCTAAGCACCGCTCCCGGGCGTCTTTCGGCAGAAGGCGCACACCGCAGAGCACTGTGAGCGGCAGAATCGTCTTTGCGCGAAGAAGCAGCTTCTTCGTCTCCGGGAGCCGGAGAGAGAGGCAACTTTGCAGAGGTGATGAAACAAGCTGTACAACACTGCGATTGTGTGCGCAGCTTGCCAACTGAGAGAAAACAGTACCTGACCACTCTCCTGCCTTTTCTATTCACATGAACATTCGATTGCAAGCTGTTTTGGACAACTTTCTTTCTCTTCTTGCAAAACACTCGGCAGACCTCCGTGCAGCCTCTAGAACACGATGGGAGATGTTTTTTGTGCTGGCACAGTTTCTCCTTGCCAGACAGAGTGGAAAAGCTTTTTGCTAAGATGTAGACGAGAAGAGAGGCTAAAGACGAAGGTACGGTGCTCTGCAGAGCTAAGCACCGCTCCCGGATCTCTTTCGGCAGAAGGCGCACACCGCAGAGCACTGTGAGCGGCAGAATCGTCTTTGCGCGAAGAAGCAGCTTCTTCGTCTCCGGGAGCCGGAGAGAGCGGCAACTTCGCAAAGGCGATGAAACAAGCTGTACAACACTGCGATTGTGTGCGCAGCTTGCCAACTGAGAGAAAACAGTACCTGACCACTCTCCTGCCTTTTCTATTCACATGAACATTCGATTGCAAGCTGTTTTGGACAACTTTCTTTCTCTTCTTGCAAAACACTCGGCAGACCTCCGTGCAGCCTCTAGAACACGATGGGAGATGTTTTTTGTGCTGGCACAGTTTCTCCTTGCCAGACAGAGTGGAAAAGGTTTTTGCTAAGATGTAGACGAAAAGAGAGGCTAAAGACGAAGGTACGGTGCTCTGCAGAGCTAAGCACAGCTCCCGGACCTCTTTCGGCAGAAGGCGCACACCGCAGAGCACTGTGAGCGGCAGAATCGTCTTTGCGCGAGGAAGCAGCTTCTTCGTCTCCGGGAGCCGGAGAGAGCGGCAACTTCGCAAAGGTGATGAAACAAGCTGTACAACACTGCGATTGTGTGCGCAGCTTGGCAACTGAGAGAAAACAGTACCTGACCACTCTCCTGCCTTTTCTATTCACATGAACATTCGATTGCAAGCTGTTTTGGACAACTTTCCTTCTCTTCTTGCAAAACACTCGGCAGACCTCCGTGCAGCCTCTAGAACACGATGGGAGATGTTTTTTGTGCTGGCACAGTTTCTCCTTGCCAGACAGAGTGGAAAAGCTTTTTGCTAAGATGTAGACGAGAAGAGAGGCTAAAGACGAAGGTACGGTGCTCTGCAGAGCTAAGCACAGGTCCCGGGCGTCTTTCGGCAGAAGGCGGACACCGCAGAGCACTGTGAGCGGCAGAATCGTCTTTGCGCGAAGAAGCAGCTTCTTCGTCTCCGGGAGCCGGAGAGAGCGGCAGCTTCGCAAAGGCGATGAAACAAGCTGTACAACACTGCGATTGTGTGCGCAGCTTGGCAACTGAGAGAAAACAGTACCTGACCACTCTCCTGCCTTTTCTATTCACATGAACATTCGATTGCAAGCTGTTTTGGACAACTTTCTTTCTCTTCTTGCAAAACACTCGGCAGACCTCCGTGCAGCTTCTAGAACACGATGGGAGAAGTTTTTTGTGCTGGCACAGTTTCTCCTTGCCAGACAGAGTGGAAAAGCTTTTTGCTAAGATGTAGACGAGAAGAGAGGCTAACGACGAAGGTACGGTGCTCTGCAGAGCTAAGCACCGCTCCCGGATCTCTTTCGGCAGAAGGCGCACACCGCAGAGCACTGTGAGCGGCAGAATCGTCTTTGCGCGAAGAAGCAGCTTCTTCGTCTCCGGGAGCCGGAGAGAGCGGCAACTTCGCAAAGGTGATGAAACAAGCTGTACAACACTGCGATTGTGTGCGCAGCTTGCCAACTGAGAGAAAACAGTACCTGACCACTCTCCTGCCTTTTCTATTCACATGAACATTCGATTGCAATCTGTTTTGGACAACTTTCTTTCTCTTCTTGCAAAACACTCGGCAGACCTCCGTGCAGCCTCTAGAACACGATGGGAGATGTTTTTTGTGCTGGCACAGTTTCTCCTTGCCAGACAGAGTGGAAAAGCTTTTTGCTAAGATGTAGACGAGAAGAGAGGCTAAAGACGAAGGTACGGTGCTCTGCAGAGCTAAGCACCGCTCCCGGACCTCTTTCGGCAGAAGGCGCACACCGCAGAGCACTGTGAGCGGCAGAATCGTCTTTGCGCGAAGAAGCAGCTTCTTCGTCTCCGGGAGCCGGAGAGAGCGGCAACTTCGCAAAGGTGATGAAACAAGCTGTACAACACTGCGATTGTGTGCGCAGCTTGCCAAGTGAGAGAAAACAGTACCTGACCACTCTCCTGCCTTTTCTATTCACATGAACATTCGATTGCAAGCTGTTTTGGACAACTTTCTTTCTCTTCTTGCAAAACACTCGGCAGACCTCCGAGCAGCCTCTAGAACACGATGGGAGATGTTTCTCGTGCTGGCAAAGTTTCTCCTTGCCAGACAGAGTGGAAAAGATTTTGCTAAGATGTAGACGAGAAGAGAGGCTAAAGACGAAGGTACGGTGCTCTGCAGAGCTAAGCACCGCTCCCGGGCGTCTTTCGGCAGAAGGCGCACACCGCAGAGCACTGTGAGCGGCAGAATCGTCTTTGCGCGAAGAAGCAGCTTCTTCGTCTCCGGGAGCCGGAGAGAGCGGCAGCTTCGCAAAGGTGATGAAACAAGCTGTACAACACTGCGATTGTGTGCGCAGCTTGCCAACTGAGAGAAAACAGTACCTGACCACTCTCCTGCCTTTTCTATTCACATGAACATTCGATTGCAAGCTGTTTTGGACAACTTTCCTTCTCTTCTTGCAAAACACTCGGCAGACCTCCGTGCAGCCTCTAGAACACGATGGGAGATGTTTTCTGTGCTGGCACAGTTTCTCCTTGCCAGACAGAGTGGAAAAGCTTTTTGCTAAGATGTAGACGAGAAGAGAGGCTAAAGACGAAGGTACGGTGCTCTGCAGAGCTAAGCACCGCTCCCGGACCTCTTTCGGCAGAAGGCGCACACCGCAGAGCACTGTGAGCGGCAGAATCGTCTTTGCGCGAAGAAGCAGCTTCTTCGTCTCCGGGAGCCGGAGAGAGCGGCAGCTTCGCAAAGGTGATGAAACAAGCTGTACAACACTGCGATTGTGTGCGCAGCTTGGCAACTGAGAGAAAACAGTACCTGACCACTCTCCTGCCTTTTCTATTCACATGAACATTCGATTGCAAGCTGTTTTGGACAACTTTCTTTCTCTTCTTGCAAAACACTCGGCAGACCTCCGTGCAGCCTCTAGAACACGATGGGAGATGTTTTTTGTGCTGGCACAGTTTCTCCTTGCCAGACAGAGTGGAAAAGGTTTTTGCTAAGATGTAGACGAAAAGAGAGGCTAAAGACGAAGGTACGGTGCTCTGCAGAGCTAAGCACAGCTCCCGGACCTCTTTCGGCAGAAGGCGCACACCGCAGAGCACTGTGAGCGGCAGAATCGTCTTTGCGCGAGGAAGCAGTTTCTTCGTCTCCGGGAGCCGGAGAGAGCGGCAACTTCGCAAAGGTGATGAAACAAGCTGTACAACACTGCGATTGTGTGCGCAGCTTGGCAACTGAGAGAAAACAGTACCTGACCACTCTCCTGCCTTTTCTATTCACATGAACATTCGATTGCAAGCTGTTTTGGACAACTTTCCTTCTCTTCTTGCAAAACACTCGGCAGACCTCCGTGCAGCCTCTAGAACACGATGGGAGATGTTTTTTGTGCTGGCACAGTTTCTCCTTGCCAGACAGAGTGGAAAAGCTTTTTGCTAAGATGTAGACGAGAAGAGAGGCTAAAGACGAAGGTACGGTGCTCTGCAGAGCTAAGCACAGGTCCCGGGCGTCTTTCGGCAGAAGGCGGACACCGCAGAGCACTGTGAGCGGCAGAATCGTCTTTGCGCGAAGAAGCAGCTTCTTCGTCTCCGGGAGCCGGAGAGAGCGGCAACTTCGCAAAGGTGATGAAACAAGCTGTACAACACTGCGATTGTGTGCGCAGCTTGGCAACTGAGAGAAAACAGTACCTGACCACTCTCCTGCCTTTTCTATTCACATGAACATTCGATTGCAAGCTGTTTTGGACAACTTTCTTTCTCTTCTTGCAAAACACTCGGCAGACCTCCGTGCAGCTTCTAGAACACGATGGGAGAAGTTTTTTGTGCTGGCACAGTTTCTCCTTGCCAGACAGAGTGGAAAAGCTTTTTGCTAAGATGTAGACGAGAAGAGAGGCTAACGACGAAGGTACTGTGCTCTGCAGAGCTAAGCACCGCTCCCGGATCTCTTTCGGCAGAAGGCGCACACCGCAGAGCACTGTGAGCGGCAGAATCGTCTTTGCGCGAAGAAGCAGCTTCTTCGTCTCCGGGAGCCGGAGAGAGCGGCAACTTCGCAAAGGTGATGAAACAAGCTGTACAACACTGCGATTGTGTGCGCAGCTTGCCAACTGAGAGAAAACAGTACCTGACCACTCTCCTGCCTTTTCTATTCACATGAACATTCGATTGCAATCTGTTTTGGACAACTTTCTTTCTCTTCTTGCAAAACACTCGGCAGACCTCCGTGCAGCCTCTAGAACACGATGGGAGATGTTTTTTGTGCTGGCACAGTTTCTCCTTGCCAGACAGAGTGGAAAAGCTTTTTGCTAAGATGTAGACGAGAAGAGAGGCTAAAGACGAAGGTACGGTGCTCTGCAGAGCTAAGCACCGCTCCCGGACCTCTTTCGGCAGAAGGCGCACACCGCAGAGCACTGTGAGCGGCAGAATCGTCTTTGCGCGAAGAAGCAGCTTCTTCGTCTCCGGGAGCCGGAGAGAGCGGCAACTTCGCAAAGGTGATGAAACAAGCTGTACAACACTGCGATTGTGTGCGCAGCTTGCCAACTGAGAGAAAACAGTACCTGACCACTCTCCTGCCTTTTCTATTCACATGAACATTCGATTGCAAGCTGTTTTGGACAACTTTCTTTCTCTTCTTGCAAAACACTCGGCAGACCTCCGAGCAGCCTCTAGAACACGATGGGAGATGTTTCTCGTGCTGGCAAAGTTTCTCCTTGCCAGACAGAGTGGAAAAGATTTTGCTAAGATGTAGACGAGAAGAGAGGCTAAAGACGAAGGTACGGTGCTCTGCAGAGCTAAGCACCGCTCCCGGGCGTCTTTCGGCTTAAGGCGCACACCGCAGAGCACTGTGAGCGGCAGAATCGTCTTTGCGCGAAGAAGCAGCTTCTTCGTCTCCGGGAGCCGGAGAGAGCGGCAGCTTCGCAAAGGTGATGAAACAAGCTGTACAACACTGCGATTGTGTGCGCAGCTTGCCAACTGAGAGAAAACAGTACCTGACCACTCTCCTGCCTTTTCTATTCACATGAACATTCGATTGCAAGCTGTTTTGGACAACTTTCCTTCTCTTCTTGCAAAACACTCGGCAGACCTCCGTGCAGCCTCTAGAACACGATGGGAGATGTTTTCTGTGCTGGCACAGTTTCTCCTTGCCAGACAGAGTGGAAAAGCTTTTTGCTAAGATGTAGAGGAGAAGAGAGGCTAAAGACGAAGGTACGGTGCTCTGCAGAGCTAAGCACCGCTCCCGGGCGTCTTTCGGCAGAAGGCGCACACCGCAGAGCACTGTGAGCGGCAGAATCGTCTTTGCGCGAAGAAGCAGCTTCTTCGTCTCCGGGAGCCGGAGAGAGCGGCAGCTTCGCAAAGGCGATGAAACAAGCTGTACAACACTGCGATTGTGTGCGCAGCTTGCCAACTGAGAGAAAACAGTACCTGACCACTCTCCTGCCTTTTCTATTCACATGAACATTCGATTGCAAGCTGTTTTGGACAACTTTCCTTCTCTTCTTGCAAAACACTCGGCAGACCTCCGTGCAGCCTCTAGAACACGATGGGAGATGTTTTTTGTGCTGGCACAGTTTCTCCTTGCCAGACAGAGTGGAAAAGCTTTTTGCTAAGATGTAGACGAGAAGAGAGGCTAAAGACGAAGGTACGGTGCTCTGCAGAGCTAAGCACCGCTCCCGGATCTCTTTCGGCAGAAGGCGCACACCGCAGAGCACTGTGAGCGGCAGAATCGTCTTTGCGCGAAGAAGCAGCTTCTTCGTCTCCCGGAGCCGCAGAGAGCGGCAACTTCGCAAAGGTGATGAACCAAGCTGTACAACACTGCGATTGTGTGCGCAGCTTGGCAACTGAGAGAAAACAGTACCTGACCACTCTCCTGCCTTTTCTATTCACATGAACATTCGATTGCAAGCTGTTTTGGACAACTTTCTTTCTCTTCTTGCAAAACACTCGGCAGACCTCCGTGCAGCCTCTAGAACACGATGGGAGATGTTTTTTGTGCTGGCACAGTTTCTCCTTGCCAGACAGAGTGGAAAAGGTTTTTGCTAAGATGTAGACGAGAAGAGAGGCTAAAGACGAAGGTACGGTGCTCTGCAGAGCTAAGCACAGCTCCCGGACCTCTTTCGGCAGAAGGCGCACACCGCAGAGCACTGTGAGCGGCAGAATCGTCTTTGCGCGAGGAAGCAGCTTCTTCGTCTCCGGGAGCCGGAGAGAGCGGCAACTTCGCAAAGGTGATGAAACAAGCTGTACAACACTGCGATTGTGTGCGCAGCTTGGCAACTGAGAGAAAACAGTACCTGACCACTCTCCTGCCTTTTCTATTCACATGAACATTCGATTGCAAGCTGTTTTGGACAACTTTCCTTCTCTTCTTGCAAAACACTCGGCAGACCTCCGTGCAGCCTCTAGAACACGATGGGAGATGTTTTTTGTGCTGGCACAGTTTCTCCTTGCCAGACAGAGTGGAAAAGCTTTTTGCTAAGATGTAGACGAGAAGAGAGGCTAAAGACGAAGGTACGGTGCTCTGCAGAGCTAAGCACAGGTCCCGGGCGTCTTTCGGCAGAAGGCGGACACCGCAGAGCACTGTGAGCGGCAGAATCGTCTTTGCGCGAAGAAGCAGCTTCTTCGTCTCCGGGAGCCGGAGAGAGCGGCAGCTTCGCAAAGGCGATGAAACAAGCTGTACAACACTGCGATTGTGTGCGCAGCTTGCCAAGTGAGAGAAAACAGTACCTGACCACTCTCCTGCCTTTTCTATTCACATGAACATTCGATTGCAAGCTGTTTTGGACAACTTTCTTTCTCTTCTTGCAAAACACTCGGCAGACCTCCGAGCAGCCTCTAGAACACGATGGGAGATGTTTCTCGTGCTGGCAAAGTTTCTCCTTGCCAGACAGAGTGGAAAAGCTTTTTGCTAAGATGTAGAGGAGAAGAGAGGCTAAAGACGAAGGTACGGTGCTCTGCAGAGCTAAGCACCGCTCCCGGGCGTCTTTCGGCTTAAGGCGCACACCGCAGAGCACTGTGAGCGGCAGAATCGTCTTTGCGCGAAGAAGCAGCTTCTTCGTCTCCGGGAGCCGGAGAGAGCGGCAGCTTCGCAAAGGTGATGAAACAAGCTGTACAACACTGCGATTGTGTGCGCAGCTTGCCAAGTGAGAGAAAACAGTACCTGACCACTCTCCTGCCTTTTCTATTCACATGAACATTCGATTGCAAGCTGTTTTGGACAACTTTCCTTCTCTTCTTGCAAAACACTCGGCAGACCTCCGTGCAGCCTCTAGAACACGATGGGAGATGTTTTCTGTGCTGGCACAGTTTCTCCTTGCCAGACAGAGTGGAAAAGCTTTTTGCTAAGATGTAGAGGAGAAGAGAGGCTAAAGACGAAGGTACGGTGCTCTGCAGAGCTAAGCACCGCTCCCGGACCTCTTTCGGCAGAAGGCGCACACCGCAGAGCACTGTGAGCGGCAGAATCGTCTTTGCGCGAAGAAGCAGCTTCTTCGTCTCCGGGAGCCGGAGAGAGCGGCAGCTTCGCAAAGGCGATGAAACAAGCTGTACAACACTGCGATTGTGTGCGCAGCTTGCCAACTGAGAGAAAACAGTACCTGACCACTCTCCTGCCTTTTCTATTCACATGAACATTGGATTGCAAGCTGTTTTGGACAACTTTCCTTCTCTTCTTGCAAAACACTCGGCAGACCTCCGTGCAGCCTCTAGAACACGATGGGAGATGTTTTTTGTGCTGGCACAGTTTCTCCTTGTCAGACAGAGTGGAAAAGCTTTTTGCTAAGATGTAGACGACAAGAGAGGCTAAAGACGAAGGTACGGTGCTCTGCAGAGCTAAGCACCGCTCCCGGATCTCTTTCGGCAGAAGGCGCACACCGCAGAGCACTGTGAGCGGCAGAATCGTCTTTGCGCGAAGAAGCAGCTTCTTCGTCTCCCGGAGCCGCAGAGAGCGGCAACTTCGCAAAGGTGATGAACCAAGCTGTACAACACTGCGATTGTGTGCGCAGCTTGGCAACTGAGAGAAAACAGTACCTGACCACTCTCCTGCCTTTTCTATTCACATGAACATTCGATTGCAAGCTGTTTTGGACAACTTTCTTTCTCTTCTTGCAAAACACTCGGCAGACCTCCGTGCAGCCTCTAGAACACGATGGGAGATGTTTTTTGTGCTGGCACAGTTTCTCCTTGCCAGACAGAGTGGAAAAGCTTTTTGCTAAGATGTAGACGAGAAGAGAGGCTAAAGACGAAGGTACGGTGCTCTGCAGAGCTAAGCACCGCTCCCGGATCTCTTTCGGCAGAAGACACACACCGCAGAGCACTGTGAGCGGCAGAATCGTCTTTGCGCGAAGAAGCAGCTTCTTCGTCTCCGGGAGCCGGAGAGAGCGGCAACTTTGCAAAGGTGATGAAACAAGCTGTACAACACTGCGATTGTGTGCGCAGCTTGCCAACTGAGAAAAAACAGTACCTGACCACTCTCCTGCCTTTTCTATTCACATGAACATTGGATTGGAAGCTGTTTTGGACAACTTTCTTTCTCTTCTTGCAAAACACTCGGCAGACCTCCGTGCAGCCTCTAGAACACGATGGGAGATGTTTTTTGTGCTGGCAAAGTTTCTCCTTGCCAGACAGAGTGGAAAAGCTTTTTGCTAAGATGTAGACGAGAAGAGAGGCTAAAGACGAAGGTACTGTGCTCTGCAGAGCTAAGCACCGCTCCCGGGCCTCTTTCGGCAGAAGGCGCACACCCCAGAGCACTGTGAGCGGCAGAATCGTCTTTGCGCGAAGAAGCAGCTTCTTCGTCTCCGGGAGCCGGAGAGAGCGGCAGCTTCGCAAAGGCGATGAAACAAGCTGTACAACACTGCGATTGTGTGCGCAGCTTGCCAACTGAGAGAAAACAGTACCTGACCACTCTGCTGCCTTTTCTATTCACATGAACATTCGATTGCAATCTGTTTTGGACCACTTTCTTTCTCTTCTTGCAAAACACTCGGCAGACCTCCGTGCAGCCTCTAGAACACGATGGGAGATGTTTTTTGTGCTGGCACAGTTTCTCCTTGCCAGACAGAGTGGAAAAGCTTTTTGCTAAGATGTAGACGAGAAGAGAGGCTAAAGACGAAGGTACGGTGCTCTGCAGAGCTAAGCACCGCTCCCGGATCTCTTAAGGCAGAAGGCGCACACCGCAGAGCACTGTGAGCGGCAGAATCGTCTTTGCGCGAAGAAGCAGCTTCTTCGTCTCCGGGAGCCGGAGAGAGCGGCAACTTCGCAAAGGTGATGAAACAAGCTGTACAACACTGCGATTGTGTGCGCAGCTTGCCAACTGAGAGAAAACAGTACCTGACCACTCTCCTGCCTTTTCTATTCACATGAACATTCGATTGCAAGCTGTTTTGGACAACTTTCCTTCTCTTCTTGCAAAACACTCGGCAGACCTCCGTGCAGCCTCTAGAACACGATGGGAGATGTTTTGTGTGCTGGCACAGTTTCTCCTTGCCAGACAGAGTGGAAAAGCTTTTTGCTAAGATGTAGACGAGAAGAGAGGCTAAAGACGAAGGTACGGTGCTCTTCAGAGCTAAGCACCGCTCCCGGGCGTCTTTCGGCAGAAGGCGCACACCGCAGAGCACTGTGAGCGGCAGAATCGTCTTTGCGCGAAGAAGCAGCTTCTTCGTCTCCGGGAGCCGGAGAGAGCGGCAGCTTCGCAAAGGCGATGAAACAAGCTGTACAACACTGCGATTGTGTGCGCAGCTTGCCAACTGAGAGAAAACAGTACCTGACCACTCTCCTGCCTTTTCTATTCACATGAACATTCGATTGCACGCTGTTTTGGACAACTTTCTTTCTCTTCTTGCAAAACACTCGGCAGACCTCCGTGCAGCCTCTAGAACACGATGGGAGATGTTTTTTGTGCTGGCAAAGTTTCTCCTTGCCAGACAGAGTGGAAAAGCTTTTTGCTAAGATGTAGACGAGAAGAGAGGCTAAAGACGAAGGTACGGTGCTCTGCAGAGCTAAGCACCGCTCCCGGATCTCTTTCGGCAGAAGGCGCACACCGCAGAGCTCTGTGAGCGGCAGAATCGTCTTTGCGCGAAGAAGCAGCTTCTTCGTCTCCCGGACCTGCAGAGAGCGGCAACTTGGCAAAGGTGATGAAACAAGCTGTACAACACTGCGATTGTGTGCGCAGCTTGCCAACTGAGAGAAAACAGTACCTGACCACTCTCCTGCCTTTTCTATTCACATGAACATTGGATTGCAAGCTGTTTTGGACAACTTTCTTTCTCTTCTTGCAAAACACTCGGCAGACCTCCGTGCAGCCTCTAGAACACGATGGGAGATGTTTCTCGTGCTGGCAAAGTTTCTCCTTGCCAGACAGAGTGGAAAAGCTTTTTGCTAAGATGTAGACGAGAAGAGAGGCTAAAGACGAAGGTACGGTGCTCTGCAGAGCTAAGCACAGCTCCCGGACCTCTTTCGGCAGAAGGCGCACACTGCAGAGCACAGTGAGCGGCAGAATCGTCTTTGCGCGAAGAAGCAGCTTCTTCGTCTCCGGGAGCCGGAGAGAGCGGCAACTTCGCAAAGGTGATGAAACAAGCTGTACAACACTGCGATTGTGTGCGCAGCTTGCCAACTGAGAGAAAACAGTACCTGACCACTCTCCTGCCTTTTCTATTCACATGAACATTGGATTGGAAGCTGTTTTGGACAACTTTCTTTCTCTTCTTGCAAAACACTCGGCAGACCTCCGTGCAGCCTCTAGAACACGATGGGAGATGTTTTTTGTGCTGGCACAGTTTCTCCTTGCCAGACAGAGTGGAAAAGCTTTTTGCTAAGATGTAGACGAGAAGAGAGGCTAAAGACGAAGGTACGGTGCTCTGCAGAGCTAAGCACCGCTCCCGGGCGTCTTTCGGCAGAAGGCGCACACCGCAGAGCACTGTGAGCGGCAGAATCGTCTTTGCGCGAAGAAGCAGCTTCTTCGTCTCCGGGAGCCGGAGAGAGCGGCAACTTCGCAAAGGTGATGAAACAAGCTGTACAACACTGCGATTGTGTGCGCAGCTTGTCCACTGAGAGAAAACAGTACCTGACCACTCTCCTGCCTTTTCTATTCACATGAACATTGGATTGCAAGCTGTTTTGGACAACTTTCATTCTCTTCTTGCAAAACACTCGGCAGACCTCCGTGCAGCCTCTAGAACACGATGGGAGATGTTTCTCGTGCTGGCAAAGTTTCTCCTTGCCAGACAGAGTGGAAAAGCTTTTTGCTAAGATGTAGACGAGAAGAGAGGCTAAAGACGAAGGTACGGTGCTCTGCAGAGCTAAACACCGCTTCCGGATCTCTTTCGGCAGAAGGCGCACACCGCAGAGCACTGTGAGCGGCAGAATCGTCTTTGCGCGAAGAAGCAGCTTCTTCGTCTCCGGGAGCCGGAGAGAGCGGCAACTTCGCAAAGGTGATGAAACAAGCTGTACAACACTGCGATTGTGTGCGCAGCTTGCCAACTGAGAGAAAACAGTACCTGACCACTCTCCTGCCTTTTCTATTCACATGAACATTCGATTGCACGCTGTTTTGGACAACTTTCTTTCTCTTCTTGCAAAACACTCGGCAGACCTCCGTGCAGCCTCTAGAACACGATGGGAGATGTTTTCTGTGCTGGCACAGTTTCTCCTTGCCAGACAGTGTGGAAAAGCTTTTTGCTAAGATGTAGACGAGAAGAGAGGCTAAAGACGAAGGTACGGTGCTCTGCAGAGCTAAGCACCGCTCCCGGACCTCTTTCGGCAGAAGGCGCACACCGCAGAGCACTGTGAGCGGCAGAATCGTCTTTGCGCGAAGAAGCAGCTTCTTCGTCTCCGGGAGCCGGAGAGAGCGGCAACTTCGCATAGGCGATGAAACAAGCTGTACAACACTGCGATTGTGTGCGCAGCTTGCCAACTGAGAGAAAACAGTACCTGACCACTCTCCTGCCTTTTCTATTCACATGAACATTCGATTGCAAGCTGTTTTGGACAACTTTCTTTCTCTTCTTGCAAAACACTCGGCAGACCTCCGTGCAGCCTCTAGAACACGATGGGAGATGTTTTTTGTGCTGGCACAGTTTCTCCTTGCCAGACAGAGTGGAAAAGCTTTTTGCTAAGATGTAGACGAGAAGAGAGGCTAAAGACGAAGGTACGGTGCTCTGCAGAGCTAAGCACCGCTCCCGGATCTCTTTCGGCAGAAGGCGCACACCGCAGAGCACTGTGAGCGGCAGAATCGTCTTTGCGCGAAGAAGCAGCTTCTTCGTCTCCGGGAGCCGGAGAGAGCGGCAACTTCGCAAAGGTGATGAAACAAGCTGTTCAACACTGCGATTGTGTGCGCAGCTTGCCAACTGAGAAAAAACAGTACCTGACCACTCTCCTGCCTTTTCTATTCACATGAACATTCGATTGGAAGCTATTTTGGACAACTTTCTTTCTCTTCTTGCAAAACACTCGGCAGACCTCCGTGCAGCCTCTAGAACACGATGGGAGATGTTTTTTGTGCTGGCACAGTTTCTCCTTGCCAGACAGAGTGGAAAAGCTTTTTGCTAAGATGTAGACGAGAAGAGAGGCTAAAGACGAAGGTACGGTGCTCTGCAGAGCTAAGCACCGCTCCCGGATCTCTTTCGGCAGAAGGCGCACACCGCAGAGCTCTGTGAGCGGCAGAATCGTCTTTGCGCGAAGAAGCAGCTTCTTCGTCTCCCGGACCTGCAGAGAGCGGCAACTTGGCAAAGGTGATGAAACAAGCTGTACAACACTGCGATTGTGTGCGCAGCTTGCCAACTGAGAGAAAACAGTACCTGACCACTCACCTGCCTTTTCTATTCACATGAACATTCGATTGCAAGCTGTTTTGGACAACTTTCTTTCTCTTCTTGCAAAACACTCGGCAGACCTCCGTGCAGCCTCTAGAACACGATGGGAGATGTTTTTTGTGCTGGCACAGTTTGTCCTTGCCAAACAGAGTGGAAAAGCTTTTTGCTAAGATGTAGACGAGAAGAGAGGCTAAAGACGAAGGTACGGTGCTCTGCAGAGCTAAGCACAGCTCCCGGACCTCTTTCGGCAGAAGGCGCACACTGCAGAGCACAGTGAGCGGCAGAATCGTCTTTGCGCGAAGAAGCAGCTTCTTCGTCTCCGGGAGCCGGAGAGAGCGGCAACTTCGCAAAGGTGATGAAACAAGCTGTACAACACTGCGATTGTGTGCGTAGCTTGCCAACTGAGAGAAAACAGTACCTGACCACTCTCCTGCCTTTTCTATTCACATGAACATTCGATTGGAAGCTGTTTTGGACAACTTTCTTTCTCTTCTTGCAAAACACTCGGCAGACCTCCGTGCAGCCTCTAGAACACGATGGGAGATGTTTTTTGTGCTGGCACAGTTTCTCCTTGCCAGACAGAGTGGAAAAGCTTTTTGCTAAGATGTAGACGAGAAGAGAGGCTAAAGACGAAGGTACGGTGCTCTGCAGAGCTAAGCACCGCTCCCGGGCGTCTTTCGGCAGAAGGCGCACACCGCAGAGCACTGTGAGCTGCAGAATCGTCTTTGCGCGAAGAAGCAGCTTCTTCGTCTCCGGGAGCCGAGGAGAGCGGCAACTTCGCAAAGGTGATGAAACAAGCTGTACAACACTGCGATTGTGTGCGCAGCTTGTCCACTGAGAGAAAACAGTACCTGACCACTCTCCTGCCTTTTCTATTCACATGAACATTCGATTGCAAGCTGTTTTGGACAACTTTCTTTCTCTTCTTGCAAAACACTCGGCAGACCTCCGTGCAGCCTCTAGAACACGATGGGAGATGTTTTCTGTGCTGGCACTGTTTCTCCTTGCCAGACAGAGTGGAAAAGCTTTTTGCTAAGATGTAGACGAGAAGAGAGGCTAAAGACGAAGGTACGGTGCTCTGCAGAGCTAAGCACCGCTCCCGGACCTCTTTCGGCAGAAGGCGCACACCGCAGAGCACTGTGAGCGGCAGAATCGTCTTTGCGCGAAGAAGCAGCTTCTTCGTCTCCGGGAGCCGGAGAGAGCGGCAGCTTCGCATAGGCGATGAAACAAGCTGTACAACACTGCGATTGTGTGCGCAGCTTGCCAACTGAGAGAAAACAGTACCTGACCACTCTCCTGCCTTTTCTATTCACATGAACATTCGATTGCAAGCTGTTTTGGACAACTTTCCTTCTCTTCTTGCAAAACACTCGGCAGACGTCCGTGCAGCCTCTAGAACACGATGGGAGATGTTTTTTGTGCTGGCACAGTTTCTCCTTGCCAGATAGAGTGGAAAAGCTTTTTGTTAAGATGTAGACGAGAAGAGAGGCTAAAGACGAAGGTACGGTGCTCTGCAGAGCTAAGCACAGCTCCCGGGCGCCTTCGGCAGAAGGCGCACACCACAGAGCACTGTGAGCGGCAGAATCGTCTTTGCGCGAAGAAGCAGCTTCTTCGTCTCCGGGAGCCGGAGAGAACGGCAACTTCGCAAAGGTGATGAAACAAGCTGTACAACACTGCGATTGTGTGCGCAGCTTGCCAACTGAGAGAAAACAGTACCTGACCACTCTCCTGCCTTTTCTATTCTCATGAACATTCGATTGCAAGCTGTTTTGGACAACTTTCTTTCTCTTCTTGCAAAACACTCGGCAGACCTCCGTGCAGCCTCTAGAACACGATGGGAGATGTTTTCTGTGCTGGCAGAGTTTGTCCTCGCCAAACAGAGTGGAAAAGCTTTTTGCTAAGATGTAGACGAGAAGAGAGGCTAAAGACGAAGGTACGGTGCTCTGCAGAGCTAAGCACCGCTCCCGGGCGTCTTTCGGCAGAAGGCGCACACCGCAGAGCACTGTGAGCGGCAGAATCGTCTTTGCGCGAAGAAGCAGCTTCTTCGTCTCCGGGAGCCGGAGAGAGCGGCAGCTTCGCAAAGGCGATGAAACAAGCTGTACAACACTGCGATTGTGTGCGCAGCTTGCCAACTGAGAGAAAACAGTACCTGACCACTCTCCTGCCTTTTCTATTCACATGAACATTCGATTGGAAGCTGTTTTGGACAACTTTCTTTCTCTTCTTGCAAAACACTCGGCAGACCTCCGTGCAGCCTCTAGAAGACGATGGGAGATGTTTTTTGTGCTGGCACAGTTTCTCCTTGCCAGACAGAGTGGAAAAGCTTTTTGCTAAGATGTAGACGAGAAGAGAGGCTAAAGACGAAGGTACGGTGCTCTGCAGAGCTAAGCACCGCTCCCGGGCGTCTTTCGGCAGAAGGCGCACACCGCAGAGCACTGTGAGCGGCAGAATCGTCTTTGCGCGAAGAAGCAGCTTCTTCGTCTCCGGGAGCCGGAGAGAGCGGCAGCTTCGCAAAGGCGATGAAACAAGCTGTACAACACTGCGATTGTGTGCGCAGCTTGCCAACTGAGAGAAAACAGTACCTGACCACTCTCCTGCCTTTTCTATTCACATGAACATTGGATTGCAAGCTGTTTTGGACAACTTTCTTTCTCTTCTTGCAAAACACTCGGCAGACCTCCGTGCAGCCTCTAGAACACGATGGGAGATGTTTCTCGTGCTGGCAAAGTTTCTCCTTGCCAGACAGAGTGGAAAAGCTTTTTGCTAAGATGTAGACGAGAAGAGAGGCTAAAGACGAAGGTACGGTGCTCTGCAGAGCTAAGCACAGCTCCCGGACCTCTTTCGGCAGAAGGCGCACACTGCAGAGCACAGTGAGCGGCAGAATCGTCTTTGCGCGAAGAAGCAGCTTCTTCGTCTCCGGGAGCCGGAGAGAGCGGCAACTTCGCAAAGGTGATGAAACAAGCTGTACAACACTGCGATTGTGTGCGCAGCTTGTCCACTGAGAGAAAACAGTACCTGACCACTCTCCTGCCTTTTCTATTCACATGAACATTGGATTGCAAGCTGTTTTGGACAACTTTCTTTCTCTTCTTGCAAAACACTCGGCAGACCTCCGTGCAGCCTCTAGAACACGATGGTAGATGTTTCTCGTGCTGGCAAAGTTTCTCCTTGCCAGACAGAGTGGAAAAGCTTTTTGCTAAGATGTAGACGAGAAGAGAGGCTAAAGACGAAGGTACGGTGCTCTGCAGAGCTAAACACCGCTCCCGGATCTCTTTCGGCAGAAGGCGCACACCGCAGAGCACTGTGAGCGGCAGAATCGTCTTTGCGCGAAGAAGCAGCTTCTTCGTCTCCGGGAGCCGGAGAGAGCGGCAACTTCGCAAAGGTGATGAAACAAGCTGTACAACACTGCGATTGTGTGCGCAGCTTGCCAACTGAGAGAAAACAGTACCTGACCACTCTCCTGCCTTTTCTATTCACATGAACATTCGATTGCACGCTGTTTTGGACAACTTTCTTTCTCTTCTTGCAAAACACTCGGCAGACCTCCGTGCAGCCTCTAGAACACGATGGGAGATGTTTTCTGTGCTGGCACAGTTTCTCCTTGCCAGACAGAGTGGAAAAGCTTTTTGCTAAGATGTAGACGAGAAGAGAGGCTAAAGACGAAGGTACGGTGCTCTGCAGAGCTAAGCACCGCTCCCGGACCTCTTTCGGCAGAAGGCGCACACCGCAGAGCACTGTGAGCGGCAGAATCGTCTTTGCGCGAAGAAGCAGCTTCTTCGTCTCCGGGAGCCGGAGAGAGCGGCAACTTCGCATAGGCGATGAAACAAGCTGTACAACACTGCGATTGTGTGCGCAGCTTGCCAACTGAGAGAAAACAGTACCTGACCACTCTCCTGCCTTTTCTATTCACATGAACATTCGATTGCAAGCTGTTTTGGACAACTTTCTTTCTCTTCTTGCAAAACACTCGGCAGACCTCCGTGCAGCCTCTAGAACACGATGGGAGATGTTTTTTGTGCTGGCACAGTTTCTCCTTGCCAGACAGAGTGGAAAAGCTTTTTGCTAAGATGTAGACGAGAAGAGAGGCTAAAGACGAAGGTACGGTGCTCTGCAGAGCTAAGCACCGCTCCCGGGCGTCTTTCGGCAGAAGGCGCACACCGCAGAGCACTGTGAGCGGCAGAATCGTCTTTGCGCGAAGAAGCAGCTTCTTCGTCTCCGGGAGCCGGAGAGAGCGGCAACTTGGCAAAGGTGATGAAATAAGCTGTTCAACACTGCGATTGTGTGCGCAGCTTGCCAACTGAGAAAAAACAGTACCTGACCACTCTCCTGCCTTTTCTATTCACATGAACATTCGATTGGAAGCTATTTTGGACAACTTTCTTTCTCTTCTTGCAAAACACTCGGCAGACCTCCGTGCAGCCTCTAGAACACGATGGGAGATGTTTTTTGTGCTGGCACAGTTTCTCCTTGCCAGACAGAGTGGAAAAGCTTTTTGCTAAGATGTAGACGAGAAGAGAGGCTAAAGACGAAGGTACGGTGCTCTGCAGAGCTAAGCACCGCTCCCGGATCTCTTTCGGCAGAAGGCGCACACCGCAGAGCTCTGTGAGCGGCAGAATCGTCTTTGCGCGAAGAAGCAGCTTCTTCGTCTCCCGGACCTGCAGAGAGCGGCAACTTGGCAAAGGTGATGAAACAAGCTGTACAACACTGCGATTGTGTGCGCAGCTTGCCAACTGAGAGAAAACAGTACCTGACCACTCACCTGCCTTTTCTATTCACATGAACATTCGATTGCAAGCTGTTTTGGACAACTTTCTTTCTCTTCTTGCAAAACACTCGGCAGACCTCCGTGCAGCCTCTAGAACACGATGGGAGATGTTTTTTGTGC